>NW_008236629.1:733722-769577 GCF_000691975.1 Corvus brachyrhynchos
GTTTGGGAGCAAGGATACAATGCATAGATTGGGTGAAAGAGACTCTAAGAAAAGTCTAAAAGACAAGCCAAAAAACTAACAATTGTTAATTATAAAGAGCTAATTTTGTCAGAGACAGGAAAAGAGAAGGACACTGGAGATCAGTGAATAGAAATATGAAAGGAAGGAGCCATTCTTGAACATTGTTGAAGAACTATGTCTCTATTTCTCCAGGCTGGACCTCATGAGGTCATCATTGGCATAAAAGGCTCAAAAACTTGGGCTGGTACTACTATAGTTTGGACATCTGGAATGTCAGCACACAGTGCACTACTTTCTCCAAAGTATCTTAATTCCTCTTTCCAAAAATAGGCATCCTCGCCAGCTTTAGTCACCCAAACTGGAAAACGTACAGCAGAGAGTGAAATGAAAAGCATTTTTGTTCCCTTGCACTCCACAACTACTAATAAGATTTCAGCAAGGGAAAGTTAAGGCAACGGTGTCCAATACACCACAGCTTTGATTAACAGCGCCTGGTCTTGCTACAGGACTGGCAATTGTTCCAAAGTTATGACTGACGTGAGTTTCAAGCATCGTTGGGACTCTTAAAAGCACATGTTTTTTGCAGCCAACAAAGTAATTGTTAATGCTTTGCAGAGTAGAAAGGGACCGTAGACCAGTAAAAGCCCGGTTAGACTCAAATGACACATTACTTGCACATCATTTGGAAAACATGAACAAAACTACTTGGTTTTGCTACACCCAGCTAAAGTAACAGTCTTCATTGTGTGCTAATCTGGACCCAAACCAAGCCACACCTAAGCAAATATTGCTTAGTAGATGCAAAATAATACTGATTTCTTTATTTAGACAACCAAAACTATTTATTTCACCAATGAAATCACATAATAACTATCTGCAATTTAAAGCGTCCTTTAAAACAAAGCCCACAAAGTGCAGAAGTTTGCCAATAGGTCGGGAATAATAAAAGCAAGCATGCATATGGATTCAATGCTCTGGATTTACCCAGCACTGGTTAATGGTTTCTATAGAGATGGATGTCAATCTGCCTGGCCTTTCTTGTGTCAACAGTCAGCTACAACAAGGAAGATCATGGCTTTTGCCTTTGATTAGAAGTGGTATCTTTCCTCAGTTTACTGAAGGTCACAGTATTTGCCACAAGTTCTCCCTTATTACAAGTTCCCTCTTATTACAGATTTTATGTTGAAATGTGTATGTTTACAAAGCAAAATAAAAAGACAATTATTTTTAAAAGTTTGTAGTCAGGAGGGTGTTAAATCTACACCTTGTATAAAGTTTTCCTGTCCACACTGTAAGGTTTTTCATCTCAAATGCAGCTTGTTCAAAAATTGACAGAAATATTTGCATAATGCTAAGGAAGCTGTCAAAAGGTAACTGTGGCATAGTACTACAACCACATCACTGCCAACTTTATAAATTCCTTGAAAGAGTAGAGACTTGTGTTATTGTCTCAGGCTAACTTAAACTGAAAAAAAAAAAACCTTCTCATTTTCATTGCAAGATGCCACCCAGGCGTTTATTTAAATATTGTCAGCAACATGTTACTTCGTCTCATTGTACAAAAACATGAAACACAATGAAATGCAGAAACATCATGCTGATACCCAAACACATAAAAAACAGACTAATTGCAGTAAATATATAAAAGAAACATTTTCAGGAATTTCCCTTAAGGCAGCAGTCAAAACCAAAATCCATCTTGTCGCTGATGTTGCCTCAGCCCATGTTAGCCTGCCAGCCCATCTCTAGCAGCTGCCGGTTTCACACACCCAGAATATAACCAATAAGCTTGCCAGTGTGCCATTATAAGTTAATGTGAGAACTAGAGGGGACAGTTTACTTATATAAGTATTAGGCTTAAAAGTCCTGCCTGGAGCAAAAGACCTAAATCTTTTATGCTTCCAAGAGAGACATTTTCACGCTAAAGAGATTTTGGAGGAGTTCAGAAAGAAATGTTAAAGTTTGATGTCCTGTCAGTCCTCCAGGACAAGTCCATCTTTACAGGTTGCGGTGCTGCTTCTATATATTCCACTGGAATAATTTCTATACATCAGTGCTGCCAATCTGCTCCAGAAAAGGCTGCATTTCACTTGTGCTGGCTACAGAGAGGAACTGATCTATGTCTAGATGAAGCAAATGTTACCAGCTGATAGCAAAGGTTTTAAAACATGACATATACTGTGCCAAAGTGTTTTGGTGGCAGCAGGGATTTTCTGTGTAGGAGAATGGGGTGAGCGCAGTTGTGAAAAATAAGAAATATTTTACAATGAAGTCATGATAGAGCAGGGAAACAAAGGAATTGGTTGTTATTTGCAGTTGTATTCTATATATGCCCTTTTAATAGATTGTGGGATATGACAGTTGGTGGTTTACTGTTAGCTCACCCAAAACAAATGAGCGTACAAATAAAAGATTAAGTTAATTTCCACTCCCTACCTTTCACAATTTGAAGCAACAAGGACAAAATGGAACAGAAATGGAATTCCCCTTATCCTCTGCGCTTTGACATCGAAGCATCTGGGGGCAATGTACAGGGATACTGAAAAGTCCTTCCTTGCCTGGAGAGAACGTGGGGTGGGAGAGTGCTAACACACAAGCAGGAGGATGCAGTGAGGAGCTCCCACCCTGGGGCTGGGATGCAGCGCCTGCTGGGCGCAGGGGCGCTGGCAGGGGCCCCGCAGGAAGGTATGGACACTGCAGGGCTGACGATCCTGCCACGTTTATGAGCGGTAAGCCCCAGGAAATGTTCCACATAGCCCTCATAGTTCTCTGCCTTCAGACCTCAACGCACACACGCGCACACACTCACACCGTCCCTCCTTAAATTTCCTTTGAGGTTTCCATGTACTGCTCTTTTCCCCCCTCAGGAGCTGCTTCTCCCCCAGGCTCTGTGCTGGGCTAATGCTCTGCTCTGCCATGCATAGCAGCCAGTTGCATGTACTGGGTACTAGGTATTTTGTCACTGCTTTGGGGAGACGTGGCCGTAGAGTGAGATGTACAATATTGACCAAGTGATCTCACTGAAGTTATCGCTGATCTAAAAGATAAGATAAGGAGTTCATTATGTATCCCCTGCTCTCACAGAAAGCACCGTTTCCTGGTCCAGTGGGTCACTTATCACCTCCTTTGAGGCCTATAGAGGTACTTGTAATAAGATTAACAAAAAGACATCTCAGATAGCACTGAATAAATAGCCAGCTTGGGTAAGAAAAAAGAAATAAATTCCAGAAGGTAATTTCTTGTGACTCTGGAGAGACAGAACATAGATCTGTGAACTGAACCTAACAGCAAAATGAGGAGAAATTCCATGTGAATCTGGATTTATACACACAGGAACGTGTGTGTGTAGATACATAAATGTATGTGTCTATGTGTACACAGGTTTCTTGGTCATACGTTTATTATATGTTAGGTTCAAGTCCTAACTGTGCAAAGAGAACGTGATCCATCCTGGTGGCTTTTTTCCCTATGCCCTGCTGTCCAGATGTAAGCTGTGAAACACATCCAAGTTCCTTAGAACGGGGAGTGTCGAGCCAGGCAGTTCAGGCTGAGCCGTTCCAGTTATCACTCCATTGAAAACAAACAACAAATTCAAATAACAGAGGCTGTGTTTGATTCTGGATCTTTCTGGGTTTTCTTTCTCTAGTTCCCACCCCCACAGTCTCACCTCTCTCCTACCCTTCCCTACTTACCATAAAGTTATGATGCCCTTTGCTATAATAATGAATGGAATTCCCAGATTATTATTTTAGGGGCTTAACTGATTCTCAGTGGTTTTCATGTGTTTAGCACTTATACAAAGAGGCTTTTTCATATGTCTTTCAGCAAATATACAAATAGGCTTGGAGTCAGTATTCATTTTAATAGTTCCACCAGATAGTCACATTTATTTTCAGAGATTTATTTTTTTTCTCATTGCACTTTTGCATCGCTCTGCATGCAGCTGTACTACACATCCATCTATAAACCTGGACCTAGCATCAGCAAGTAGAATATCTCGATCCTTAAAGTAATCTTTGTATAAGAAGATTTATACATGCACAATGCTCATGGCACAAAACTCTAAACACATATAAGAGCAAGACTGTTGGAACTTCACTTTCCCTTCCGTGTGTTATTTATTTCCAGGTAATCTCAGCTGAGAGCTTTCTAATGCTGTCATGATGGCCAATTTTATATTGGACATTTTTCCCAACACAGATGTGTAGCTATTTGCCTTTTCTTTACCTCTCCATAAATGCCATAGGGACAGAAATCATTGAGTCACCAGATCATACATTTATTTTTCTGATATATTATGCTGTTTGATGTCATGTTGACATGTAATTGATGTTGGTTTTGCTTTTTTTTTGTCTTTGTTTTGTTTCTTGGTTTCAATAAAAAGAGAATTTAAAAAAGGCTGTAGAGTGATGACTTAAGGCACTGACAGACATGAACATAGTATGCAACTCTTTTATGATGTGCTGCTGAGTAAATGGGTATGTTTCTAGCTTTAGATAACATATAGGAGACCTCTGAATTTTTACTGTATAGCGAAGTATTTGTATAAGCCTAGCCTATAACCTCAAAAGAACTCGTTTCACTCGCAAGAAGTACATACAGAACATGTTTTCAATAAGGGCTTAACCCATGATTTAAGAGTCAATAAAGAAAGATTTTCTATAAAGAAATGGGAAAGCAACAATAGAAATAAAATACAACATAGCAAAGATTAAATATGTTCCATCAGCACAACAGAGTCTTTGTACAGTAAAGAGCAGAAGGGGATGATTAATAGTAAAATGGTATATATGTCAAAAGAAAAATAAATGCAATTTAGACAAAGTACACACTTATTAACAGAGAACATCATTTACAGTTATTCAGATGGGAGGAAGGCAAGGATGAAACTAGCAGAGAATCTATTTCACAACGTGAAGTCACATTCATCTTGGTTCAGGCTTCCCCCCCTCCACAGCTGCAAAATAAAAATACTGGTGAAATCCTTGCTGACATAAAATTAATGCCTAAGTACCCAGCGACTTCAGCAGAATCAGGATTTCACTCAAGATATTTTAAGGTGCAGCTTTACTAGGCAGACCTCGTGGATCACCAGTGGGAATGGGTACACACTTCCCCCTAGTTCCCACTGCAATCACCACCAGCTCTAACAGCCCTTGCACCAGACTTTTCTAAAGGGGACCTGAGGCTATGGGGTGCTTCCCACTCATCCTCCTTCTGAACGGTTAATAACAGGGTCAAGAGAAGCCTGGGGCTCTCCTAGGTGGCTTTACCAGGCACTGGGTTTTGGGGCATGGGGAGGAAAGCAGAGATGGAGGTACTTTAAAACAAGTCCAGAGACCAGGTTAAGCTTAAACCAGTGATTAACATGCCTGATGGACCAAATTTCCATCCAGCACCACCCAGAAAGTTGTCACCTGACACCAACTGAAAGGTTGCAGAGGAATTGTTCCAGCATGGTGCTATACTCTGAGAAGATTTTAGGAACACCTCCGTTAGACTTGCCAGAAACCTTATGAAAATGACCAGATGGAAACTTAGTATTTTAAACACTCCAAGTCTTGAGCTAGAAAGATAGAAATATGTTATCAGCTTGTATCACTGTCTGCAGAGCCACAGGGCTCCCTGAAGGTGCCCCAGCAGTGTGCCAGTCCAGCCTGTTTGTGGAAAGCACCTTCCACAATGAAACACAATTACAACCAAATATATAAAAAATAGGAAAATACAAGACAGAAAGAAAATTACCATTTCATTCTGCTTGCAAGAAACATTCAATAAGATATCTCCATAACCTCTGCCCACAGTGCTCTAATATTTCTAAATAAACCAACACAAAATGAATATGTTTTTACAAGGCAGGGAAGAAAGGCAATTTTTAAATGAAGAAGAAAGCTTGGAGAAGTTGCAAATTAGAAGAAAAAGTTTAAAAAATAAATTTTTGTTCCATATTGATTCTAGAAATTTCTACCACTCCTACTTTGCATACATAGTTACACACAAAATGGGAAAAAGAAGCAGAAAGACAACCAGGGCTATAATTCCCCCAATAATTACCTGGAAAAGAGCCTTACTCTCCTGATATTTGGTCTCAGTAGAAACCAGACAGGGAATTAAAGCCTATAATTCATAGTATGCATGGGTTTAGGGCATATGAGATAGAAACGTGGACAAAGCAGTAGATCTGAAATATACATCTCAAAACACCCATTCTCAAAGCTTCTTTTTAACTACCTCGCTCAAAATCCTAAAATGTCCCAAAAATATTTTGATTATGGTCTAATCTGTTCTATGTGACCCTTGCAGAAATGATTCTTTGCAGCTCTGGCAAGTTTCTTTCTCTACCACTTTTGTGAGATGAATGACTCCTTCCATTTGCAAGGAAGTTCTCAGGATCTCTGCATTATAGGACTATTATTATCAGAACTCATTGAGCTCTTGTTATGTTCACAGATTTAAATCTGAAAGCCAGAAATTATAAACATATACCTCATTCAAGATAGTACACGCAAGCACACATTATACAAATTATTTCTGTAGTGTACATTATAGCTACAAAAAGAATGACATCAGAAACCTTTATTAGCATCAGACAAGAGCCTCAAATCCTAAATCAACTCACACAATTTCTCTTTTTCTAAACTCCCTTTGATTTTTTTGCCTATTAAATCCAATTGCTATACAAGTTGGTGCTAGATGCTCCTGAAGTCACACAGAAATTTACCCATCCAGTTTAAACCATATTATCCCGATATAACATTCCATATGGCAGTTCGATGGAACACCACAGAGACCACCTCTGCATTGCCCAAATTGCCTGCTATCTTGACACTCCTACAGTTTTAATCCCAGTCATCAATTGTCTTCAGGATTTTATACTTTTTGAAAACAGGTGTTTCTGCACCTTCTAACTAAACTTCAAGTCTGCCTGCACTGCAGGACGTGGATGGAAACATTTAAACAGAAATGCTCCAATGTAATCCCAGCAAGAAAGAAAATTGCCAGCAAGATAATGACTAAAAAGAACTCAAAACTTAACTGAGCATTCCCACTTTCTAAGACTTTAGTTGGAAAATAACATTATATCAACAAGGCCAAATAATTCTCTCTATGAATGAAAGAATTAGAAGACATAAGCAGGTCAAGGAAATACATAAGAATGAAAGCCTTAAAAGGAGAGAGATTCCTTCTAATTACATTATGAACAAAGTCAATAAACATTAAATAGCCTCCTATCCCCCTTCCAAATTCCAGAGTAACATATAAATTATTTGAAATATTATTTTCACTTTAGCAACACTACAATACACATTTTATTAACAATCCATTCTCTGTAATTCTAAGAACTATGAAGTAAATTGTGATTCCCACATAAGTGTTTGTCTAAATTATGCACAATAGTCTCACTAAGGAGTATCCAGGCTTTTAAGAGAATTCCAAGGAGGTGATCTGATTTTAATCCTGTCATACTTTTAAGCAAATGTAGATTGACTTAAAGTAAACATTGCAGGAGGGAGCTCATGCTCTAGGCTTCACCAAGCAATCAGCAAGGCATCTGACACGCTACAGAAAACCTGCAAAATCCAGCAAATAAATCTTGTAACACCCATTCAGTACCCTACAAAGCACACAGTGGGGAGCTGACACATTATTAACTGACTGTAATTTTCACAAACTGTAACATACTAAGAGCTTTATGACGTACATGTGGTGAAATATATTTTTATCTAATATAAATGTCCATGTTTTGAAAGCACGTTAATCAAGATGCTTCAAATAAATCATTAGGTCATGTTTGTTTTTAAGTTAGTAGCATCAAAAATATTAAACATTACAGTAAGATTTGGGAAATATCTCCATCTCATGACTCCACTCTAACAAAATCACAAGCTTTTGATGATGCAGTAGTTGTGTGTAACACAACAAAAGGACTGACCTGAGCAACAGAAAAGATAACCTTGGGACAGGCAATTTTCATAAAGGGGTACTTCCTTTAAATATGGGGTTTTAAATTAAGTTATATTTTATATAAACTTGCTTAAACCCTGCTCTTTCAATGAAAGCAAATCCACAAGGAACAATGCAGGTTCCAAGGAAGCTCCAATGCCATCCATAAGGAAAGAATCGAAGATGGTATGGTGCAGATGTCAACTCTCAGCCAAAACATCTTTCCTTTTGCCTTGGTGAAGATTTATACAACTTTACAGAGACAAACCTCACCTGCCTCTCTCAGGAACAGCAGAAGCACTCCTGCAAGTGACAGAACACTGGCTTTTGAAGCCTTACATTGTTCTGCCACACACAGAAATAACTAGAGGTCCCAAAGGCTCATAGAGGAAAATGGCACTTTGCCAACTCTCATTACTGCCTGCCAACCTGTAGATAATCTTCTTGTACTGTACTTCATCTGATACTTTCACATTTACAGCCCTTTACAATACTCAGCAGTTTCTATTTAAATAAAAGTAGACAAGATTAAAAAAATAAACCTAAAGTAGAAAATGCAGGCTAGATGTGGAAACTGAGAGCATTTTCCTCACTATTGTCCATTATTCTTTAATGTATCATTCTCTTTCTGCATGTAGGCCAAAAAAATAAATCCAATGTAAACACAAAAGGCAAATACCTTTTGAAGGCCAAGCAAATATTTGAAAAGCAAAAAAGAGATTCTGCTTTTATCTCCAGATCACCCTACAATTTAATGGTTAGTGGAGAGGGGTTTCTTTTTTCCTCTCTTTCTTGTTTTTCTTTTTCTCTTTAGTTCAGGGAATGCAGCAGGGGCAGGTCCACACCTCATAGCTCTCAGAATGGTTATCAACCTATAAACCAACACAATGGGATAACAAAGGTCAGGTAACTATGCCATGTTTGCTACACAGAGAAAAATTGGCACTATCAAAAGCTGTAAGGCAACAGACCAATGTATTAAAAATCTTGATCCAGTATTATTTCTAAATTATGAAAATTACATGCCTGACCTCTTAGTCTGATATCTGTAATTTATAAGCAAAGTGCAGGTGCCTGTATGAAGCTTAATGGTCTTTATGGGGTTTCATGAAATTAGAGTAATACCACTCTGAGGACTAGAGAGAGAGACTTGGGTCTTCAGCTATGACAATGGTATCAAATAACACTGAAGAGAAGAAAAAAGTATTATCTGCAAGCTGAAATGTTAAAGCTAGCAAAGCATTACCAGTGAGTCCACAATTACCTGGCAGGAAGAGTAAATGACTGAGTATAGGGAACAGTTTTCAAAAATGTTTTAGGTGGGAATTCAGCTGTTGAAACCAAAATGTAACACAAGCCCTCTTTTTTTGCCCCCTTATTACTAGTCCGTAATTCTCAGGTCACCATTGAACACAAATGTACAAGTGTTCAGTAGTTCAAATTTGATACTCTCAGGCCAATAGCAAATCTCTACCAATCACACACGAATCCCAGTAGTTCCACAAAAATTCTGTAACATCATATAATGAGAAGCAGTGCTTTCTTAAATTGTAGGTTAAAAATCCCTGAATTATCACTAAAATAAGGCCATCAGTGGTAATGTTATTAAAAATATTGTTGTAACTTTTGGGGTTAATTACTTGTCCACTGACTTCAAGGATGTCAGAAAACATTTCCTATGTGTTCAAGCTGAAAAGTATGTGTACTTTATTATCTTTTATTGGACAGAAAAGGGATAGACACTTCTTATAATTAAAGAAGTCTGATCAGCAAAGTAGGATGAATACTAGAAAGACTCACTTATTCTTGTAAGAAACATTTACAGATAAAAGCTATTAAAAAAAAATCTATTTTCTAGCAAACACAAAAAATCTAATTAAGCATCTCAAAGCTATTTTGATTAGGTTAATCTTCAGTTTTCACAACATAATATCACATTAGAAGATGATGATATTCTACAGAAGACAGTAACAGAAACAATGAGAAAAGGAATTATGTTCCAGACTACTACATAAATTAGAAGACACCAGCCCTTCAGGGACTACTACAGATATTGCCAGGAAGCTATTTTTTTAAAGATTTTTCCTCTGAAATCTTTCTAAAAAAAAGACAAAAAATATTTTTTTTAAAAATGGCAAAAATATTGATAATATCTCTATAATCTCTAACCACAATTTTAATAATATCTTAGCTAATAATTAAACACATACAATGTCCAAGTCTCTATTTGTTTAATAATAGAAATCCTTCAAGTGCAAGGTAGAACACAGGGATGGCCACAGGCCCACTGCTATGCTAGAACTGACACACGCATTACACAAATAAAACTGCTACCAATGGCCTGGAAGAATCATAAGCATTCTCATCTACTCCTGATTTTATCAAGTAATTCTCAATAATTTTTCCTGTATTTGTCCTCTAAATTATAGATTGTCTCCTCAGAAAGTAGGATTATATGGAAGACAGACAGTACTTCTAAGGAAGTGTGAAGCTTTGTGCCAAATATTAGTATGAAAATTACATACTAATATTACTGTGCACATGACCACTAGATGCATATATATGTTCACCTATATATTTGCATATGTATAAATACATGTAAGTAGTGGACAAAATGGACTCATATCCATATGTGTATGTATGTGTGTGCATGCTTGTATACACAGATACACAAATATGTAGATCAAAGTTCTCTAACCTGCATATAATTATATGTTGTTTAGACTGACACACCTATACATAATATAGGTGGAATTCACTATGCTAATTGTTACCAGTGAAAACTACAGTAATTGATATATTGCTTGCTCACAAATTTTCTAAAGTGCAGATCTCTTCCCACTCTGGTTCTGAGAACCACATTCCAGGGTCACAAAGCAATATATTTTTAAAATATATTTTCTTTCAATTGCCTACTGTATTATTGAGTCTCTATAGATTTGGATGATATCAGTCAACCCATTTTGTGTAGTTCTAGTACTTTTGAAGAGGTATTTTAACATACTGGTATATTTTTTATACTGAAATTGTTGCTTCACTGCTGGAGCTGTAGAAGTAAAATCAGATCACCACTGATGAATTAAAATTTCTACAACTTCTATGACCTAAGGCATGCTGATTGTACCCTTGAAGGATAATGAATGGTATGATAGGGAAAAAAACATTTATAAGAAGGCTGAAAAATTTATTTGCTGGCACCAAGGTTTCTTTCTAATTTATTCCCTGAAAATATCAGTTTAAGGAAAACAGGAAAGGGACATTTCTCATACAATGCAGAAATTATTATTGATACTAGTAGATGAAGTAGTCACTTTTATTTGTTTCTTTCTTTGCTTGCAGAGACAAAACAGCTAAAAGCAGATAGCAGGAGACAGAGGACCCAGTTAACTCTGGATCCCATGTCACAGCTGTAGGGTGCAGAAGAGAATAACCTTAATGAAGTCCACATACTACCTTTAGAACTATATCAGTACAGTTAAAAAGCAGACTCTGATCGTCCCTGAAACACAAAGCTGCTATTACTGATTATTGTTTTAGTTGACTTCGACATCAGTTCCAAAACTTAGCTCTTTCTTTGCAATAGGAAGTCTAGGCAAGTATGCACTGAATGCCCAGATCTGAACCCCGACAAGCCAGGGAGGCTTATTATTCTGCTGCTTATAACACAGCAGCTCCCTTCCTAATAGGCATTTAGAACAAAACAATGTTTCTCTCCTGCAGGGTTTTATTTGGCCTATAGATTAAACAACACTCTAGGTTAGTAATCAGGTTTACCAGACAGTTGTCACAAGGTCACCAGCAGCTACTCTGTTTTCCCTCAACACTGTGCTCTCTAAGGTGGTGATAGTGTTAAACGGAATACAACTGATGGGAAAAGTAGAAAGATGAATCAACAACGTCCTAAAAGTACTTTTCTCAAAGGAAAAGCAGTCTTTTTGAAAAATCACAGATAAGATTATTATAAACACTAGTAAACCACATATATTACCTCAGTAAATGCTAAAAGCCTACCCTGGTAAAGCAAGAACAAGGGCATTTGTGATTTAGCTCATATTTTTCATGCAAAAATTGGGATGCATGCTTATACACGTGGCTCTTAAAATCCAAATTCATAGGGAGGTAGAACAATTCTTTAAATTGGAGCTAAACAAGCACAGTCCTGATGAAAACTTTGCTTTGGAAAAAAAAAAAAATCCAAATAAACAGCATAAATAATTAGGATCTGGCTACTGCAATTCTCACTGAGGTTTAAACACGTGATTCTCCTACTGTAAAATGCCAGGAAACTTGCACACAAACATAAAATATTAGACAGCAGACAAACTGTTGTATATATTTTTACTTCATCCATTCCTGTTCAGAGGTAGAAAGGCCAAAAGGATGTGCATGATAGCTGCTGCTGAAGTGCCCAGCTTTGGCCTTCTCCCAGCACCATGGAGTTCGGTTGTTTGACCTACTGAAGCAGAAAGTGCCCTGAAAAATCTCCACTTTGTTCTGAACACCCCTGTTTGCCTACGATACTGAACACCTGCACATCACAACCTCAGCAGTGCAGTCTGTACAAGAGACCCATTTGTGGGAAAACACTCAGTCTGCTGTCCTTTGGCTCTCACAAACTTGGGCGATTACAGTTTAAGTAAATTTGCTGTGGGTTTTGTCTCGGGTGGTTGTTTTTGTGTGTGTTTTTACTACAATTAAAATATTTGGTCTAAAAACCACAGAATAATTAATAACTACACCAACACTGATTTGTACTATCTTTGAAAGAATGCCAGCAGATTTTCCTCTGGCAGCTACAAAAATACACCCAAAACCTGTATAGTAAAGACAGGCAGGGGAATACATTTTACAGTTCTATGGATGTTATGTGCTATCATCCACTACAGCCACAGAACTGTATTCAGAAGGTGAAAAACGACACATTTGATTGTTCCAGGATTTAGTAGCTGAAAATAATGTGTCTTTGAGAATATGCTGCTTCATGGGTATGTCTTTTAAAAAAACTACTGGAACATGTTGGGTGTAATAAGGAACACATGTAACTCCTACTTCAGATGAGGAAAAAAAAAAGGAATGAAAAAATGTTTTCCTTTAGCAGCATGTGATTCAATTAACTCTTCAAGCTCTTCTCTTTTTGCAGCTGTTTAAGATATAATTATTTTCTATAAGACAGTAAAAAAGCTAGCCCCAAAGGCAAAATGAAATCTCATACAATTTCTCTCTGTTGTCAGACACGGATCAAGTGCTAATAAACACCTATGTATCTAACCAGCTTTTTTGAAACACATGGAACACTACAGAGTTTGCAGAAAGCAAAACACACAAGACACTAGGTCTATTTTATTATTGTATTTAGATGAGGTAAGTTTAATTTGGTTTTTTTCAGCTCTAGCATTTTATAATTTATTTTCTTCCAGAAGAAGTGTTCAAATGATTTTATATTCTCTCTTCAGTATCTTGTAGACATTGCCCTGAATTTGTCCTTTTTTCATGAAATAACCTTGTAATTTTATATCTGACCACTCTATGCTGCTGAGGCTCCATAAGGGACTCAGTAAAGCTGGAGTTGTTTGTGAGCTCTTTTGGTAATACTACAGCCTGAAGCCAGGCTAAGCACCACCTGCCCCATATTTATCTACTTGTTTATGAAAGAGTTTCCCCCTCATTGTGTGGATAACTGACCTTAGCCATAGCTAATAAGACATGACCTTCCTTGAACTATGCAGCTTTACACTGAATCTTATAAAACACTTCAGTGTTATCCATATAGCTTCACCGAGCTCCTAATGAACTGAAACACATTCTCTCTCCAGTACTGTCACCACAGACAAGGTGTGGTCCAAGAAACAAAAATAACCTGGCCCAAACTTTGCTTTGGCCATCTGTTTCTGTAGACAAGCTTCTTTCTGGCTACTAACAGGTTTTTATAAAGTAGAGGATCAAGCAACATATAGATATTTATGCTCCACCCTCCACATCATCTCATCTTACTGCCCTGACCATGTAGTGACAAGAATGGCTTGCTTGCTGCAGGCTAACTGCTTCAGCAGCCTCCCCTGAGTGCAGCTGTGTTTCCAGATGTGTGTCTAGTCAGTCAGAGACCTCTGGAACTTCATCTTTCCTAGACATTAAGCCTTTAAACAAGTTGGGATCTACATAATCTGCGTTGAAGAAAATACAGTTTTACTTAACATGAACACCCTGCTCAGTCAAGCTAGTTCCAGTAAATCAGATGATGTTCTTATCAACCTATTCCAGACACGTCTAACTTTTTTGGTTGGAATTTTTTTCTGCATTTTTTTTCCTGTAATACACAACTGAGAACAGGAACTGGCACAAAAGCAGTGGTGCCAGCTAAACTGAATTGTAGGGGGACATTTTTCAAAGGTTACACTATCATGTTGTTGAATTTGAAACAAGTCACTGGAATGGCCACAAAAACCCCAGAGTTTCTGCTTGATATCTTTTGTTTCTATCTTTTACTTGAGAATATTACTTTTATCCCAGTTGATATAAATAATAATAATTAAATAACAGCTTATTTACATGGTTTTATAGCTGTGGGGGATCAAGACTATTTCTGTTCATTTGCAGGTAGTGTTTGATGATTTAGGATTCTGTCAATAAGATAATGCTTACAATTAATTTTAAAATGAACCAGTTGAACCAGTACTGTGCTAGAGCTCAAGTGTCAACTACATATATACGTGAAATACAATAAATCCTGAAGTATTACTTCAAAATCCAACCAATTTGTCTAATTTGTGGGTTAGTACACACATAAGTAAATAAGCACCTGAATCATTCCAAATAAGCATACAGCGAGTTTCATTTTGTGTTTTACTTTTTCCCCAACAGCACTACACTAGTTGTTCCCAATGATGTTCCAAGCAGAGCATTCCAAAGAGTCACTCGTGCAGGAAAGCAGTTGAGCTAAACTCAAGTTGCCAGCTCTTTTCTAATTTTAAGTCTAGATTTCCCATTCTGAAGCAAGCATTCTTCTCCAATACTAGTTAAAAGAGCTTATCTAATGTAACTTTCATTTTTCCCTTAAACATCTGGGAAACTTCATTTCTCTAATCAGTTTCTTACTTTCCTCCACTAATTACAATCTTGTTTTTTCTACGTATATCATTTCCTGTGTGATAATTTTTTCATCATTGGGTTTCTTGCTCTTTATATATTTCCTAGATGCTGGTGTTCAAACTCAGAAAATGCAGCTTATTTACATTGTCCCTGTTCTCCTCAAAATACTCAGCTAAAATGTGCCTCAAGAAGTTATTTGCCTCTACGTATATCAGAATATTTAGCATAGCTTCCAAAATGCCACCATTTGTTGCCCTGATAGAGCCATCCAAAGCAAATTCGGGGTTTTTAATTTACTCTAACATGGTGAGACACCCTTCAGAGAACTTGGCCACCAGCTGTTCCTCTGCTCGGGGAGGCCAAAGTCACACGCAAAACAATGACGCTGTCAGATAAACACCACTTCTCCCTTTCACTTTCCCCACTTCCTCTTCTTCCTTTCTCTTTCTCCTTTGCCTGAGGCCATATCGTAATCCCATTCCCAAAATTAAAAGGTTTCTTCCTTTCTCCATGGCTCATTAAATGTTACCCCATAGAACTACATTGCTACAGGGGCTCAGCCTTTAAATTTGGAATACTTGCAGATTTTATCTGTATTTTCATTCTTGTATCACCACAAATCCTTTCATATAGCTTTCAGGCTATTTCATGCACAACAGGCTAAAATCTGGACTTGGTAAACTCTTTCACCGAGACAGATACTGTAGTCACATCATGTGAATACTGAATTCCATTCTACAAGCAAATCAGAATTTTTTTAAGTACTACCAATTTAAGTAACAGCACACAACCTAGCAAAAGTTATTAAATGCTGAATGCAGACTTTCTAGTTTCCACAGTACTAAACTATCATTTAAAAGATTTTGCACAACTCTTATAATAAGCTAAATAGTAAAGACTACATTGAAAAAAAGAAACGTTTATCATACCTACTTCTTAATGTCAGGGGCACAGATTTGAAAGTTTTCCCAAGATAGGACTTTGAGTTTTTAAAAATTACCAAACTATGAGATTATATTCAACTGATCTAGTGGTTTCATTTGCATTTCTCTGTATAAACACAGTGGTATATTTACCAAACATTCATTTCCTTCTAACCCCAGATCATAGATTTTTGAAAACCCCCCCAAAACCAAAAGTTTCTTAATGAACAGAAATGTGTTCACAATATCCAAACAAATTTAAATAAATTATTCTTACAGTGTGAAAACTAAAATCTAATAAATCTGGATGAAAGTGCTCTGCAACATAAAAGTTCCTTTAAACCACCACAATATGTCCAAGCACAACTAAAGACAGACTTATGTAATATATTAGCTTGCAATTGCAAAGGACTCTCCAGGTTTTGTAATCAGTTCTCACACTTAACCGCAAGCCAGGAAAGAATTGTTATGATATTTCACAGTTACATGCATAGTGTAGCTTAGAAATATGGCTTAGAAACGTATCTTCTTACCAAAGTTAAACACAAGTTTAATTTCTTTCATTCATTTGAGGAAACTGAGGATCAACATACACTGTTTCACATGCTGATACTTTAAGTAAAACAACAAGGATTCTTTTAAAAACTAAACTCTCTTATAATGAAAAACAGAAAGAAAAGATTTTGCTCTTTTAAGATGATTAGCTTACCTGGTTTTGCCATTCCACACCGACAGCCCGAACAATATTATCAGCTCTTCAGGTACTAATTCTTGCTAACTGGAAGGATATTTTCTCTCTTGCTGGATTAATAATCAACTTTCCTGATAGTTCATTTGCAATTCTCTGCTGGTTAACCCTTTGCAGGGCTCCCATTTTGAACTAAGCAGTCTACACTGTTCGGCTCATTGTAATACAAAAATAACAAAACATAGGCTATCACATAAATGAGAACTAAACAACAAACTAAAGAGAAAATTAAGAATAGGTTATCTTAAAAAACTAAAAGCTTACAAATACTTAAAGCAAGACTTCCTTTTTCTGAAAGACTCTAATTACTAAACCTAGTTGCTGGTAAAACAATGCATCAACAACCTGGGAGCTGTAAAGTCCAATGGCTCATACGATCGTGCACTCCCAGGAAGCCACAGTTCGACCTCTCATCTTCAGCCAGCGAGTAAGTATGACACATGCCTGCCTAATTCTGAAAATAACATCTTTTATTAGTGACTAGTGTGCTGAGAAATTGCCACAGTTATCAGTTTGTGCAAGGCCACCCATCTGTGTTGTCAGAAAGCAAGAGTGGCCAGGAGTAAAAATGAGATAAGAGAGGCCCAGAAAAGCTAAAAAAGGGGAGTTCAAATGAGGTCAGAACAGTTTAAGATGGGATACCTAATAATTATATGTAATTTTATTTTTCAAGTGTAATAGTAGTAAATTACATATATGTTATCAATTTCATAAAAATTCAATACAGCTCTGGCAGCTCTGTTGTGATATGAGTAAAAAGATTATAAAACAAACCTGTTAAAAGGGTTCAGAGAGCTCATATAAGAATGTGGAACATTCTGGAAATGTTCACCTAAAGAAACTAATCTTTGGGGGATATGTGATAGACCTCAGGATGTGCTTTGATTGTGGACAGAGGTAAGAGGAAAAGGAAAAATACACTTGTTGCATGGATGACTAAGGCATAATGCTATAAAAATAGGGAAATAATAAAGGGGGGGGAAAGTCTTTCTGAAAAACAGTGAATTGGGGTTTTTGGATGCTCTTGGAAAAATATAAGAGGTGACAGCTCTATTCACTAACAGAAATGCTTTCCTCATGAACTCCACTATAGCTGTTTTATTAAATAATACGACAGTAGTTCTGGATTTTTCCTTAAAACAAAGGCACAGAGTCTCCTAAAGCTTCTGCAAAGCACTGATAGACTTTATCTATTTCCCTTTGCATAAGAGTAGTCCTATAGCTAATCTCTTTTTACACAACTATAGGTCTCTGCTCTCTATTCAGTAGTGCCTAATACAGTTTGCTGTAAACTTTCTGCAATATGTGCTGTAGAATTTATGATAAAATGCTAGAAAGTTTTGAAGCAAATTTATTTCATATTTATAGCTAATTTTATTCTGTGTTTGAAGGAAAACCTTTTAAGAATGCCAATAATGTGAGAAAGCTACAACAACTACATTTATTGTTAAGTATCACATCAGTGGTACTCCTGGGGGCTCCTCTTCATGGGAAGAAAGCTTAAACAACATTTTCTAACACATTGGATTGCTTCCCAGAGATGTGATGGCCTACAGAGGCAGTGCTGGACAAAGCAGGCTGGAATAGTAAGTCAGTAAACAACCCTTTTCAGAGGATGGCCACATGTAAGTGCAACTTTGTTTAATAAAGGCGAATTATAGTTATCTTTTGTTCTTTAGTAGGTGCATTATCTTTCTCTCCTGTTCCACCTGACTAAACTGGTAGTATCTTTTCTATCACCTGACTGAGTAGTTGGCTGGAAATAATGGGACCAAACAATCCACTATTGTTACAAGAGACAATGACCTTTCATGTCCTTGGAGCTCACCATGACCTTTCATCTTTCCTATCCTCCAATGGTCTCTTCTAACAACTAAAACTACACCCCGTTAGGCTGAATTCCAGATTGTCATAAAAAGCCCCTTCCTTTCGAAACAAAACCAATTTTTACACCAAGGTGGAGGAGAAACACAGGTCCATTGTTCCCGCACAGATGGAAGTTAGAGTTACTAAGGCAACAGCTCTAATCCCTCTTTTTACCACCTTTTTCACATCATTGGCCTATCAAGTGTGCTACCTTTTAACTCATAAGCTCAAAAGCTGGTAGTCTAACTGACTGCCCTAATTAGCTACGATTTTCACAGTACAGACAACATGATGAGCTAATCGAAATTTGCAAAATAATGACGTACCTCCAGCAAATATTCCTCCTCCTGAGGCCCAGTCTTAGAATAACAATAATGAGACCATTATTAGAGGAGGGCATTAAAATGCTGCACTGCTGCTAAACAGAGAACTTAATTGTTCTGGTCTTGTCCATTGAATCAACAACCTATTGTTGTGGACTTGAAAAATAAAGGACTGGAGAATGGGTGCCATAATGATTGGTCTGTGCTGCCATACCAGCACTCTGTAGAATTGTTTTCCTTTTGAAACTCTTGATGGACTAGTAGTTTTGTTTAAAAGTAATATAAAAGCCAATTGTCTGCATAAAAAGTCCTATTTATTGAAATCTTTAGAAGCAGTTGCATGGATTTGTTCATGACCCCCAAGATAAAAACATAGAGACCATAATAATGCTATTTGTGGCGACCACTGCTTGTAGTGACACTGCTTGTAGATAACGCTGTCCTGTCTAGCTACTGCAAAAGGAAGGAAGGCATTTCCTTTGCAGACAGAAATCATGGCAGAAGGTCAAATAGTGGACAGACCCAATTCATCTGTAAAATGAGGATGTTTTATCAAAAAAAAAAAAAAAATGGCCTAGTATGTTTGGTCATCATTTACAATTCAGGGTTTAGGACAAACTGATAAAGGCATCTTTAATCAGTCACAGCACAAGACTTTTTTTTGTTGATTAGTTTGTTAGATGTTAAAAATGACAGACTTTTTTTCTTCACATCTAAAGAATTATACCCTAAATTTTGTCATTGGTAAACTGAATAATGTACACCTTGATATGCAGTGACTGAACTGATGCAAATTGTAGCTTACTGTTAGCTTTGTATAGTCTTTATTTAAATTTGGGACTGGGAAGAAGAGACATCTAAAATCTCTGACATGCCTTTTAATCTTGGGGTTTTTTTAGTTGTTAAGAAATTAGAAACTACAACTTCTCACAAAATGTTTAAAACAAACATGGCCTTGAGAAAAAATATTTTCCGAAATCAAAAATCATAGTTTTATTACATAAAATCGCTGTTAATTAACACTATCCTGGATTCCTCTCTTAGCTTTCACTTCAATAGGACAGTTGAAAACACATAAGCGACAATAGATTTACACTTTGGAATGGAAACTAAAATCACATCTTATTGTATTTTTGTAGTTACGCCTCTTAATGCGTCTTTCTACACACAAATTGCTCAAAAAATAAGCTATGACTCTAGATTAATATAAACAATGAAAAACTGTACTATTTGGCCTTGCAAGAGTTTCCACTGGTAGTATTCTATTGATTTCAATGGGGAAAAAGTTTAGGGTTTAATTTTTCTCATTCCTATCAGCATATTGTAAATCAAATTGAGAAAAATAATTGTGAACAGGGAAACAAAAAAAAAAAAAAAAAAAGAGAGGAAAACTTAAAGATTAACCCAAAAGTTATTTTCAGCAGTTCTAGGAACCACTCATAAAATGTAAAGTTTTCTTGCATGCATTTGCAGAATACCTTTTCTTTAAATTCCTTTCTTTTGTAAATTGAAAAATGCCTAATATAAAGTAGTATTAAATTGTAAATAAGACCTCTTGCTTCGTTCAATCCATGCTTTGCTTCATTTATCTTCATCTTGTTAGGCTAAATTAATTAACAATCTCTGTGTTGCACACTTTCTCTTTTCATTACATCAAATAATGGCCTGGATATGGGAGAAAACCCTCACCACAGGGATCTTGAAATGCTACCTTGAGGAAGAGTCTCTTATATATGCATTGCTTTAGCAATATTAACTACCTGGATGTTATGACATTTATTAAATGGATTCTTCAACCCTTCACCGCTGTAAAATAACTGTTCTGATTTTATGAGAAACAAAAATATTTTTCAAAAAATCAGGGGCTTGCAATAGAACACGTTTACAATTTGGGAGCCACAAGCACTAAAAAGAAAGAAACTACATAAACAGCTTTAATCAATGTTTTATTTAATATAAAAAACCTGCAACTTGAATACAATTACTGGCCAACTGTGTATACAGTCTCAAATATTACTGTGTCAAATTACTCAAACCAAGCTGCCATATCATCTGTTTGTGAATGTTCTGTATATAATTAATTGAGTGTCTGGGACAGTTTCATTGGTAAATCTGGTTATTTAGATATTGTAATGGGGAGCAATGTGCTAAACTATTAGGCAAGTTTTCTTCCTTTAACCTACATTATGGCATCTAGAGTAAAAGGACAAAACAGTAAAGCCTTTTTTAATCTCACCCTGATCAAACAACCCTCTTTCTCCAATCACAGCTTTGTGCGTGATATCTTTCTGCTAGTGTTTCTTATTTAATTAAAACAGACACTGACAGAAGGACATGGATTAGGACTGTAATGATGCATTTACTTAGATTAATCGGAGGCTCCTTTTGGAGTAATGGCTTAAACAAAGAACAAAAGGAAATTGTTATGAAACAGCCTTTTATCCCAGGCAAAGGTCAAATTATGAGGTTTTTAATTTTTTCAGCCTCTGTTATATTGGACCTTTCTACTGGAACATGAGAAGTGCTTCTCTCCCCTTCTCCCCCAAGCCAAGCCAGTTATTATAATACAGCCATTAAAGCTGCAAATTAAAATGTCTGATTTTAAACCAGGTTGCTTAGCTTTCAAAACCCTCTAATTAGCATGTTGTGCGTTGTTGTGAGGGAAAGAAACCTAAAATGCTAATGACCTGCTGCCAGGTGACCACACTGCTGTGCAAAATAATACAGACTCATTCAAGTAGTAGTAATACCAATAACACCCAGCTCTTATGAATTACCCAGCTCCAGGTCAGCTCTGCACCACATGTGCTTAAAGAAACAAGCGTGCATCCAGCCAAAGATCAGAGTTCAGTAGTCAGCACAAGAGATTGTTGTATGTTAACTGGGAAGAAATCTGTGTCCATTCAGACACTGTAAGGCATGAGAAAAACATTTGAAATCACCATGGGCCAGGTGATACTTGGGCCAGGCACAGAGAAAAGCACAGGATGGAAAATTCTTCCCCTTTTGGGCAGAAGCTACAGATACACTTCTGTATATCTCAAAGGAGACAGCCCCAAATTGCTGTGATAAATTCTGCTTCTGTTCTTTGTTCACAAAAGGGCAGCAATGCACAAAAACACCCCAAATACAGGTATATTTTTGCCCTCTCCCAGTTTACCATTCATCGCAGCGAGGTCATTGAACACACAAAATTAAGTTAGATCATGATATTTCCTTAAAATATGCAATAGGAGAAAGTCTGGTAATGCGTCTTCAAAGACTCAAACCAAATAGAAAACATTTCTTTAAACCTCATGGTACTTGAGGCTCTAGGTTTTTGAATATTGGATTTTTAGCAAACTTGCTTCACACAAAATTTCAAAAGAAAAGAACTCTCACGTTCCGGTGACAAAAAGAAGCTTTCAGTAACTTCCTTTTTCTGTAGGAAACTGTAGAAACATTCATCAGTCTTCTGCGCCACCAAAATTGTACACAGACCCAATCCTCCTCCTGCCACACAGTCCACATCTCTGGCAGGCTGAAATGTCACCCAGCACCCAGAGGGACACAACCTGATACCAACAAAGAAGCAAAGCTTTGCCACCAGTGCCAACACTGGGTCCAAACAGCAGCAGTAGAGGCAGCTGTTCAGCACCGCAAATAATACCATCTTAAAAAGGCCAAAATCATTAGTAGTCAAGATTAACCCCACTTGACTTGTTTTTTACCAACAGTTGAGGGAAAAACTACTTTCTCTGTAACTTGACATCTTCACCACAAAGATCGCAGCCTTCCAGACATACCAGCACAGCGTTGACAGCGTTCCTCAGAGGTCACAGTAGTAGGAAGTCGGATAAGATGTTGAACAGCTATGCTGGCCTTGGTGTCTGCTCATTCCCAGAGGTCTCCTGCCTTTCTCATGTGATCCCTAATTGATCGTTAAGGGACAAAAATGACTGCAAAGTGTCTTTTCAGTCACTTTTAATCCTTTGTAGCATTATATTTTACATACAAGTTCATCAGTCCGGAGGGAAGGTACTGTGGGAATTCAATTCCCAGTGTCCCCAAAACTGCTGCTCAATGAAAAACGTGATCCAGTTGCTCTCCAGATAAATTACAGAGTGGCCAGGTTAAGCAAATTAAACCATATGCATGGTCCTTTATATATCATAATCTCAAACCCATGCGTCCACGCTCTGTATTGTTTGTCTCCTTTTTACACAGATTCTGCCACATTGCTGCCACCATATTCCCTCACCATATAGTCCCAATCCTGAAGAACAAATCGACAACCTGCCTTTGAAAATATTGACATGATTACATGTATGCCACTTAAATGACCTACACAGAAAAGGAAACTACTCTTATTTGCAAAGATAGTAAATTCAATTCACTTAACACTCAAATACCTGAGCTGCTTAAAAAGTAGCAAACAAAGCATTAATAAAATAATAATAAAACCATATAGTAGTATTCAGTCTGGTTAGAAATAGTCTGAACTTCACAGTAGTCTTCTACAACTTTAAGATATCACTGTCATCAGCCAGTAGTACCATTTATTTATTTTTTTAAACTTCTGTTCAGCCAAGATAATCACATCTTAAGATACGTGAACCTGTTTTCACAGACACATGTATCATCGACCAGTATTCTTTGGCTGCCTATTAGTTGTTATTTTTTCTTGAATAAAACCACCTCTGTGAGACAGAAAACACACTGCTAAGTTTATTTATAAAGGACAAAAAAAGAGCTAGCATCTAATGAAAAACAGACTTTGTGCATAGTGATAGGTGGCTCTGTCCTTTACAACTCACAGTCAGGAAATTCTCATTATGTTCCTTTGTAGAATTCATCCTAACAGTGTGCTTTAGAGGCATCTTGGTATGGCTACTGCATTGATATGCACAATGCAAATACACTGTTTCCCAAAAGATCTATTTATTCCTTAAAATATATTAAGTATGCCAATGCTCTTTTAGTGAACAAGTAATAAAATCTGCATTAGTATCCTACACAGAATATGAATTCATGCTTTAAGATCAGAGCTGCTTAGATAGCAAATTATCTGCATCATTTCCCATTTAGCAGCTAGAGAGCTGTCCAGGTACAGTCTGTGCCTCCATGAATATGGTACTTCATGTCCTGTGGTTATTGCTGAGTATCCATGTATTATGTAGAAAAACATGTAAAAGAACAGCAGTAATCTAAGAATTCGGTGCAGAAGCCTGACAAGAGCCAGGCTGTCAGAGCAGCAGCTAGTGGCATGGCACGGTAGATACACTGGTAAAGCACTCAAATACTACACAATCCTGCTGCTGTGGTCTGCAGAGCAAGGCACTGATTGGCCTTGGACACATCACAAATTCAACTGGGTCCATTAAGCTATACCTCTGAGGGACTACAGTGCTCTGTCACATTGACCCTGGGAGCTCTGGTGGCCAACACTGAGCAAAGACAATCTGCTTCCTCACTTTCATACAGTGGAGCAAAAGTCACAACATGCTCTGCACTGATGGACAGCAGAATAAAATGTATTTCCAGGAAAAAAAACATCATCAAGTTGTTGAAATTTCGTGCATAATAAGTAAGGAGATTTGACCCAAAGACATGAAGAAAAGGGAAGTGAGTTCCTGCTATGTTTCTTTACTCAAGTAGCCCCCTGGATCGGTGTGTGGTTATATGTATGTATATGTATCTATATAATTGAACCTGTATAGTATGGGAATACATATACATAATAGAACCCACACAACAGTCATACAATGGAACCAAATTCTCTTGTCCAAATTAACAGCTTGCACAGAACAGCAATTTTCTCTATCTTCATATACCATGAAGAATGGTTCTTATCTCTGAGCACCAGCAGCTGCCCTCTGGGTTTGCCCCATTATGCACAACCTCTCTCAGTTTTTTCCTTGTTTCCTTCTCTACAGGTTCCCTGCATACCTGGTCAGTCCATATTGGCATCACTGTATGCACAGCTTTGTATGTCTGTCAGCTGAGAGAAAGCAGAACTGTCTGCTCCTTGGGTTTCCAAAACACTGCATTTGGGCCATACAAACTCTCTCTCAGCCCTAAGAACTACAGGACCAAGCAACTTAGATATTTGAATTCAAGTCAGATTGCCACATTCACCCCTAGAAATTCTTTTAACTATTTAACTCTTTTGCAGTCCTAGATATCCCATCTCACTCCAGAACTCCATTCCCATCTAATTTGTGAGACAATGTACAAAATGGTGCTCAAATCCTTTATAAATTTCTTATTTGGTTTTGGTACCCTACGAATTGGTTTTTTTACCCCTATGAATTACCATTTAACTTCTCACCCAACATGTTAAACTCTCCTCACAATTAGAACCTTCATATTTTTATACCTGCTAATTTTTTAAGTCCTGAGGATAAACTAGATAAATTATGGAAGAAAAAATATCACACAGTCAACTCCAACCTTCTGGTTATTATCACTTGACGTCAATAAATGATAAGGTTATTATATTCCAAACTCTCTTCTGCAAGAGAATACTGATCTATGCAATTTATCACTTCTTTTATAATGAGTGTCAGAAATTAATTTGGTAAACTATTTCATATTTACATATATATATACACACACACACACATATATAATGCAAAAAGAACCTGTTAAGGGATTTCAGTTTGCTGTTGAAGCCACCATAGCTCAGAGAGAGAAACCACCATGCATATACAATTACAGTGTCAGACTTACACCCACAAGATTACCATGTGGTGAACTTCGATATCTCCTCATAAAATGATTCACTAGGTAACATTTAGCATTTGACCTACAATTTTCCCACTAGTCAAAATTTTCCAATCAGTATTCTCTAGTGAAGGAAGCACACAAAAGTGCAAGGCCTAGTTTTGACTCAGCATCTGACATGCTATTTACCTCTTTATGCCTGGGTTTACCTCTGTGTAAAACAAGGGAAACAACATCTCTACAAATCACCTTTCTAGACTGCTTTGAGATCTCCTGCTAAAAAGGAGGAATGAGAGAATCTGAATCTCTAAGCAGTATGAAACAGGGATCACTTCAAAATGAAACCAAATAAAGAGAGAGAAAAGTTTGGGGAGTTGCTTGGTTTTAATTTTCTTTCTCTAATGTTGGCATTTTCAATACCCAATCAGCCAGTCATACCTCTGCATTGTTTTATTAAAAAGTGGATCTGGACAGACAATTTAATCAAGCCAGGACAGTGACTGCACTTTGTTTACACAATATATCCTGTCCATATCTGTCTTAGATTCAGACCAAAGTCCTGCTCCAGCTGCATCAGCTTTCAGGCTGACAAATCTTTCTGAAGCTGTGCCGCACAGTGTTTCAGACCTGGAAAGTGCTGCAAACAGGCACTTTCACTACACTTCTCAAAGCCCCATATATCAAAGTTTCACACATTAACATCCCTCAAAAGGTACACCTGTTGCAGTTTAATGATATGCACCTTCCAGTCTTTGAGAACTCTTTTTTTTCTGCCCATATAATTATCAGGATTTAAAATCTTTCCTTTCTAAAGAGTGGCAACTAAAATATAACCTATCTAGAAAGAGGATACTGTAAACCACAGCACAGAGACTCATTTATAGCTCACTCTCAAAGAGCTTAGGGTAATAGGTTTTGAAAAAGTGTCAGTTTTGGTACATATTAATATTTTGGGGTATATCTAAATTTTTATGAAATGTCTATTGCAACACAGCTGAAAACTATCATACTCATGGAAACTAAAGTAATTCAGTAAGCAAAGTAAAGCAAATAAGTAAAACCACCTACATTTTTAATTACTGTAATCAATTTCAAATTCCACCAAGATAATTTAACATATCTATAAAAGTTTTGCTGGTAACCAGAGAGAATGAACTGTACAACTACCTGGTTTCTCCAACATTTGTGAAAAATATGATTATCCCAAATGGGTTTTGAAATTATTATCCCGACTGAGTTTCTATGATTTTTATATTTATATATATGTATGCACACCTTGCATGTGTGTGCAAACATATATATGTAGGTATATACACCCACATGTACAGTTACATTTAAACAAAATCATTAGGTCGTGTTTTCAGCCTATTTTTCAAAACTCACCACTTAGAGCAGATGGAAATGCAGAGGCATTTCTCTGCTCTGGTACCTAAAAGAGGACACCACAAGGTGCAGGACAGAGCAAGGGCTGCAGGTGAGCAGCCTCAGAGAACAGGTGCTTCAGCAAAAGAGGAAGGAGCAGAAATAAGGAGAGGAGAATGAGAATGGCAACAGCTTGGGTGAGCCCAGGAACTCCCTACAAAACTTCAGGAACTTCTGCCTAGCATCTGTATTTGATGGGAAACATTAGCAAGCACTTCCTTCCAACAGACTTCTTCAGATTAGAAAAGGGATGTGAGAATTTAAAGAGTTAGATGCATAAATTTATTGCAAGGTGTAAAATAACTCCCATATAGAGCAAATATCTTAAATCCTAGAAAGATAGCATTTTGCTTTATTTTTTTCTGTTCAAGCCAGCACCTTTTGTCATAATGAAATGCACAGTCAGCCTTCACTTGGTAAAATATTTGTGTTGCCATGCAGTTAAACAAATGTTTTTTCATTTTCTTTTAAAATAACCTCCCACCCATGAGTCTCTAAACAGTGGTCCATCAGTCCAGCTGCATAACATGTACAAGCTGAGCAGTTAAGTCTCCTCTTGCCCCCATTAAAAGGGTTCTTTCATTATTTCATTAGCCAGAACACATGGGGAACCAATAGGACTTCAAAAATAATGGAGTACATCTGAAAGGAATCCTGATTTCTTAATATTCCCACATTCCACTATAACCCACAGCATCTGATCAGCATTCGGCATCACAGTTTTAGCACAGGCAAGTACAGAAGACCAAGGTAATCTTTCTTTATTTCTTTTACACGTGGATATCCATAACTCCATTCAGTGCTCTTTTTCTTCTATTTTTATTCTCCTCGATTCTTTATATAAAATATGAAGGACTCACAAGTATGATTATCAAATTTATGGTGCATGCCTGTTACACAACACATTACAATCTCGCAGTTGTCTGCCCTGCAGTGGGGAAGATTTTCATAGTGTTTAAATGGGCCAGATCTATGGTTAAAATATTCTCATGTTTATGTGTTTTTCTTTATCAACTAGTAAAAAAATCATATTTTATTCCACTGCAGGGCATTTGGTACAATTAAATGGAAAGGCTTTGCTCTGGTACTTCTTTGAAAAGAATCATGACCAAAAAAGACAATTTTAGGACACGTACCTGGAAGACGATAAAGAAAATCTCACTATTTCCATATGAGGCAATATCACAACCAAATATATCTTGTTGATATTTAAAATCTGAACATATTCCCTTCTGTAATTCTTTCATCTGTGTGCACAATTTATACAGGAGCTTTGAGAAGGGAAAGAATGAAATGTTTTCCTTTAATCCCAAGGGGGTTTTAGATGGGGTTGTTTTTGTTGGGTTTTTTTAAATCATTATACTCTCCCTTCCCATCACTGGTGACCATCACTGCAGCACCACACCTCCAGCTGTGAGCTTGAACAGACAGCTCCCTGAAGCCAGAGCAAATGCTGCTTTTCTGATTTAGAGCAAGGGACATTGGAAGTAGGGGGGAAAAGCTTAAGCTTCCCTTCCTTTTGTATTTCAGTGTCACCTCTCCAATGGAGCATATGACACAGCAACATAGGCAATATGACAAATTACAAGAATAGCTGCAGCAATTAAGATTACAGAAATTATCAGATCTTTTAGTGGCAATTAAATATTGTGTCATCTTCAGAGGGAAAATGCTTTAAATCACATTTTACACAACATATTTGGTAAGCCAGACACCCTAATTTCTAAGGCTTTTGTGTTACAGACCACAAGATGAAATTCTGTGCACCTGATGTTTCTCCTCTCAGGAAAGACTATTGGCTAAGAGGAAAGGAATTCCCACTTGCAGGAAATCCAGCACATGGTAGACACAGCCAGACAGAAGGACGGATGGAAAGAGGGTAAATATCAACAAGTAAGAGGACAGATTACTTTGGCTGTTGTGCAACAGTTACAGAAAAAGAATTTAAAAGAAAAGTGGTTTTTTTCTCCCATGAAGTCCAGAGTACACATTTAATTATAGTGAGCACTGACTTAATTTTCCAAGACTCAGCCTGAGACAACAGCAGCTGACTACAAGCTCAGCAGTGAGAAGCCTAAAATTAGTATTTTTAAAAGTCTTTTTATTCTCATAAAATTTGTACATTAAAACTGACATTTTAAAAGGTTACTTCTGTGGAGAGGAACTAGCAGCTATCAAAACCTAAAAACACCAATCAAATGCAAACGTGTTTCAAACTAAACTCCGGATAGCACAGACAAATCACCGTGCCAAGCAGCGGCGCAGAGCGGGCGAGAGCTTTGGGAAAAACTATAAATTAGGTAAATCTTCAAGTTATAGTATTACTGCATCAAAGCTGTGGTTTAGACATCCTAGTGCTAACTGCCAAACTGGTTGCATTATTCTATGTTGTTAGCCATACTAAGTGGATTTCCAACCACTTCAAACAAATTATCAATTCCAATTGAGCAGGTTTGTGATAGAGCCAGAGAAAAAAGCTTTCTTTTAAAGCTTGCCTGCTCTATTTTTCTGCCCTACTGTAAAATACACCTTATTTGTATGGATTTTATATACTTTCAGGTAAGAAAAACCAGCTACTCATTAACATGTCCACAAGTGCATTAAAATTACATTCACCCCAGTCTTTTATATGTTAGTTTGTTTTTATCTATCACATACAGCTGTAAGTAGAAGAGACAAGTTAGTCCAAGGACATAATGTCTTTCAGGCTCTATAGCACTTAGCAGGTTACTGGGCCTCCAAGGCCTCACAGATTTAACCAAGACTTTTCACACAATCAGGTAAAGAGAGCTAAGCCAGTCAGCAGATGTCCCATTCAGATAACAAAGAGAATATTTTAGTGACAATGTGAGAAAACAACAGTAAAAATGGTAGAGAAATCCACTGAACCATAGAGCTCTTTTTTTCTTTACAAAGAACTGTTGACTGGAGTTTGACTGTGACATTCACTGTAGTCCTCAGCGAAGGGAAAGTCAGTTGTACAACCTTTGTCACAAGAGATCCAAATAACCCATTGTAAGAATCAACTCCAACAATGCTGGGCAGCTTTCTATATTTTAATTTCCTCTCTGGATGTAGCATGTCTTCTTAGAAGAGCCATTAAAACGCCAGGTTGGTTTATGAAAGATTCCTGTCACACGTGTCATCACTAAGCTGATCCACAACATCATCCTTAATGATTCCATGATCCTATTGCTGCAGTTGTTCCTTCAGTTTCACCTGAACAAAATGCAAATTTTCTGTGTCCTCAAGTCCAAGTTAGCAATTTTAAAACTTTCAAACAAGAAATGGCTGTTGGTATCCAAAATGTCTACACCTACTTGCAAACCAGTGAAGAGGTAAAAGCACTGTGGTGTGAACAAAGCCAGCTTTAGCATTTGTTAAGGTCACTTCAGTTCCTCAAGTGGCTCTTCTTAGAGACCATTACCTCAGCTAAATACGCACACCAAACCATAATAATAATGGAGATAACCCATCTGAAGAATCCAGTTTGGGGTGTGGTTTTGAATTTGAATCAGGGAAAAGATGACTACACACTCCATGTTCTTGCTCTTATCTAAGGCCAAGTTTAAATAAAGAAGAATACTTTTCAGTTATCTTGGACCACATTTCAATGGCAAGGGAACTGTGAATGAAAGAAGTTCACAAAGGGGACTGTTAAACATTAAAGTATAGTATAATCACTGTGTGAATTAGTCATAGCCAGTTTAGGCACTGTCCAACCCACTTTCCAACCATCTGCAACAAATGTGCTCCATTAAAACAGAACCATATGGAAAACAAGCTAGCAATTAACACAGCTTCTATGCATACCTCTAATACAGCACAGATTTCAAACTCTGAGTGAAACTGACTGCTGAATTACTTCCATATTGCTGCTGTTTAGACCTTGGCAACACATATTTATCCTCACTCACTACAGTATGTCATCCCAAGATACTGCTATATCATCAAAATAAGCATGAAAAAACCACCCACAACTGAGCCACTCATTGTGGTTTATAGCCTCTGTTAATAAAATATTTGCAGATCAAAGTATAACAGACTTTTTCAAAGATGCGTAATACATTACTTACCAGTCAGTATCAAGACTAATAGCTAATGCAGGGCAAATCAATTAATTTAGTTGCTAATTGGTGATATCTTGTACTGTGATAAAAAAACAGCTTCAGGTTTGAGTAGCTTTCTCCTCTCCCAGATTTTCTGAAGTGCTAGAGATGCTGCACTTAACACTGTGATATTTCCAATCCAAAAGAGACATGCAGAAATCCTTGTTCAAAAACTCAGAGCCCTTAAAAGTGACTCAAGGATAGTGAAATTTTGGTCATGTTTCTTTAATAAAATAATGAAGCTAGAATACCTCACAATTTTATATGTGTACAAGATGCAGAAAGTGAAGCTTACTATAAACAAAAAAAAACTGATTTGAAGGAAAATCAAGTCAAAGTGAAGTGCCAGTGCTCAGTACATACTATATGTCCCTTTCTACCCAGTCCATCAGAACTCTTCACCTGAAAAGCCTGGCTCTTTTATTCAACCTGTAGACATTTGTTCAGTTATGCCCAACAGTTCAGCCTACAAGGTTTGGTAGGGAGATAAAGCTCCACAGAATAAGGTAAGTTGGCAGAGGCCTCTGGAGGCCTCCAGCTCACAGCAGCTCACATTGCTCAGGTAAAGAAAACTTAAACACTGTACTAGGAAAAAAAAATTATACCTAAATAATAAAAAAAACCATACTGAATATTTAAAGCATGCCACTTCTAGTGCAAATTAAGCTGCTTTAAAACACATAATATTAAAACTGGGGGGGATTTTATACTTGTTTGGGGTTTTTTTTTAGTAACTGGAATTCTAGTTCAAAGCACCTTTATATCCTCAGTTATCCAGAATGAAGTTAAAAAACTAACTACAAGCATGATTTTGCCACAGACTTCCCAGTAGTCCAAAGAAGAGATTAATTTCATGAAACAGTACCTACACAATTTCAAAAGCACTAAAATTCTTGAAGCAGCCTTTCATGATTCTAGGTCATCATGAGCCACACAGTTTCCAAAGACCCACAAGAAAACATGACGAGCCTTGAAACAAAAGACTTAGAGGCAGAATTTCCCACATTAATTTAACTCTGTTCACACAGAAGTTTCTCCCCCATTAATCAGAAAACAAGAAGAACAAGCTCCACATTTCTTCCTGTGCGCTTTTCATGCCTTCAAAGGTTTGAACACTGACAGCAATAATACACCGTCCAAGCCTAATACATTGATGAAACAATATAACTTATATATTATTATATAGGCCCATAGCTGCTGCTTAATTTTGTCCTTAAAACTGTCACTTGCAATAGTTATATAGAAGAACATATGACGTTTGATGGATTTTAATTGCCAGCATTTCAAGTTGTGTAATTAGGCTTCAATTTTCATTTTTTCCAGAGAGGAAAGCTCTAGAAAGCTTTGTCCTGAAGATTTCTTCCATATATTACACACTCCTAGGCTTAGGCACATTAACAGAAATTAAAGGATATAAACAAAAATCTTTTTAAAATTCAGGGTGTGGGGAGACATTATCAGCAATATTTAAATACCTAATAAAAACAAGGGCTTAAAAATATGCCTAAAGCATCTGAAAGAGCTGAGGTATCATTGAATGGGATTCTGATTAACAACATTCTGGTTTAATAAAAAGAAGGTTTCAGTGACAACCATATTAAACATCAGTTTGCAAATATGACTTTAAGTAAAGCATATGATTGTGTCAAAAACTGGCCTTCTGCTGCTGTATTTATTTTCTACATTCATTAAGTAAATGATAGCCAAAAAGTCAAAGTCCAAAAATATTCAAATGTTATTAGTACTGCAAAAAATGCAATGCTTTGGAATTAGCACCTAAACCTCCTGCATCCCCCATAAATTCTAATTAAATTCCTACTATGTTATTCCTCCTGTTTTCCTCACAGCTGTTTTATATATTTTCACCTGTTTCACTTCCCTTTTTGTTCAAGTAACAAAAAAAAGCTTAACCTTCCTTGATTGACAGAAAGGAATAACAATATTTAATTAACATCATTTCATATGTGACAAATTTTAAACACTGCTCAGTCAATAAGGCTCTATGAAAGTATTCCCCCAACATTTTTAAAAGCTTTTTAAGAAAGCTCAGAACACTGTGTTCTTAATTCAAAAGCACATGCCGAGTTAATTATGATCTTATGCTTTGACCAAAAGTAGGATTTGCAGGATTTTCTTTTTCTTAAGTCAAAGGATTCAAAAGTAATTTATGAATGATACTGAAATAATGCACGAATTAGCTGCTAACATGCTGTTAGTTTCAAGTGTTAATTTTTTTTTTTTTCATGTGCTGGGAGGGTCAGCATTAAAGTCATGCTGACTTGAAACTCTATTTATACTAAAAACTACATTAACTAAACAATCATGTTATTCTACAGTCCTCCTACTTACTTTTAGATTGTTGCTCTTGACTAGGTTACTTGTTTGGGAGATTTCTGCACAATTTCTGCCAATTCAAATATAGACGTTTCCATAGCTAAACAAATACTGTAACAGTGTCACATATACTCTCCCTAGAGTTACTCCTTCTTTATGTACACGATGTTTAATTCAAGTTCCCACATCTGTGTGAGCAGTCTCACTACAGGTGTATACTACTCACATCCTCATATCTCACTGTTGGGTTGTTTAAGCAACTTGCTTTACCATGACCTTGTTGTTACTAACAAAGCAAATTGTTTTACTGTGACCTTGGTATTACTAACACATTTCCAAGGGCTCACAATTTGATTCAAGGCACATTCTTGGGTGTGTGTGCATATGTGCACACAAATGTAAATTGGCCACAATTCAGTAATGTTTATCAAAAGCATTGCTATCTATGTCTCCGTTAGATTTTAAAGAGCATCCAATTTCCTGTAGATTATTGATTTAAAATGTGATCTCAGGCTCTAACTCATGTGGGATCAGCACCATTTATATCCCACACTGTAGCTGAAAGGCAGAAAGGGCACTCAGGCTGGAGCAGCTTGTGGCAAAAAGAGACAAGGACGGTTTTCTCTCCCTGACTTTCCCTTTGTGCCATGTTCCTCAAGAGCAGACTGACCAGGCAGAGGCCAATAAACACACACTGCAGGGCCTTCCCTAGCTCCAGCCTTATCCAATCCTAGCTTGGGTCAGGACCAAGCTGATTTTCCCTGAATTTCTCATGGTATTCTACCAGTTTCTATATTAACTTCTTTTTTATCAGTAACAATAAACACTAATAACCATAAGCATTCGTCCAATGTATTCTGACAATCATTTCTGTTAGGATAATTTTAGTACACCATAAAATTATTTCAGCAAGATAAAATTCTCTCAGAAATGGTGGAAGGAGCTATTCTCTAAGAACAAGGTATGTGGAAGATAAATATCCACAGGGCTTTGCCATAATATTACGAACCCTTGCCTAACAGTTTTACATCTATTCTGCCTACTTTATATCTCTTGCCACAGTAACTAAATGAACTCCATGTGACTATTTAGGTATTTGCAAGAGGACTGTGCTTTTAAATCAGCAATGCAAAATGTGAAGTCACTTCTGCACTATCCATTCAGCAAATAAATATGATCCAAAAGTAATGTATTCTGCAGCTCATATTTCTACTGCATAATTTCAGAGAGGTTTTTTTCTGTTTGTCCTATTTCAGAGGGTTTGAAAACATCTTCAGCATATTCAATCATCAGTGAGGCCAGGGTTGCAGAGAAATAACACAATGTTATGATGCAGAATTAAGGGAAAGGCCATGCCCATTCAGACTCGGGAAAGTATGGCTCAGTGACCAAAGTGAAATAATGCAAAAGCAGTATAAATTTAGTGACAGGTGAGTTGGGGACATCAAGCCTACATGGTGAGAAAGGGCACTTGGGCATCCAGAGGCAGGGGACTGGGCAATAAAGAGTTCCAGCAAGTACAGCACAAGCCTGTTAATAGCAGTGTCAGACTGGGCATCACAGGGGCCATGAAAATGGGGTAACTGAAGCTCTCGGAACCAAGACAGAAGTTGGTAAGAGCAATCCATCATAAATGCCAGTGCATCCACTTCTGCATCTTGCTGCAAGAGAAAAAGCGGCTTGCCAAGTACCAAGTAATGTTTCAACTTCCATCTGATTTTTTTAATTTTGTATGTAAGACACTTTTATACAGAAAATGTGCAAAACATGCATAGTTTTTCACAGAATAAAATGTCAGTATTACTTTAAATAATGCTTTAAAAAAAAAAGCTGCAATGACTGAAGTGATAGGAAAAATGATAGCTGCTTAAAAATGGTCTCAATGGTCTCTCAAAAAACCCAAAAAATTTTCTGTTTGAGTTTTCTACATTTTAGTTTCTCTTCTTGCAATATCTGCCAACATAATGTAAGGTCGGACTTAGGAATAAGAGCAGATATAGAATTTTAACATTGTTACAGTTTGTCAATTTATTTTTAAGGAAAAGAAGACTCATGGATTCAAAGTGCTATTGGACTTTTTTGTCCATTTTTTTTTTATAAATCCCTTGTATCCATTTCAGGGATGAAACAAATCAAGTAAGAAGACAGGAGGAATCTAGACCATGGTAGAATAAAGAAAAAGGGACATAATTAAGGAACAGAGGAAAAAAGCAAGAGGTAAGTGCATACTTGAGTTTTAATGCTGGTACTTCAGTACTTATGTTTTGGGTGCCTTAATTCTATAAAGCATACATTTTTATAAACCTATATCATCAAAAGTATTAATCATTAAGAGAAAATCAAAAAATCTTCCAGAATTTTTCCCCTCAACTAC
>NW_008236629.1:769608-813265 GCF_000691975.1 Corvus brachyrhynchos
TGGTAACCCCCTCTTCTTTCACTCAATACTCCCAGTCTTATGCTTGAATAGATGAAGGAGAAAAAGGCTTACTGATTATTCAGTCAGTGATGTCTCTTGGATAAACAGAAAAAAGGTTTGCCACAGAAAATATCTACAATGAACTCAAGATAATTAGGGGGGAAAAAGCGACAAACAACTCTTCATTCATCTGCTAGAGAAGTTACTGCATTTCTAGCCCAGAAAAAGCAATTATTCAGACCTTGCCTCCTCTATTTCCTACATTGCTTCCTTCTTCTGATGAACAAGAGACCTTTCAACACAGATGTGGTAGTCTTGCTTTCTTTTCAGTTTTCTGCCCACAAGTAAATTTATTGTTCACACCAGGTTGACAGCCTCCGAAACTGAAAGGCTCCATTTATCCTGAGAACAGACACTCCACTGGCCACACTGGCCTCTTCACATTGCCCCACCAGTCTGCATTGACCCTGACCCAGAAGGAGCCAGTGTCAGCAGTGGGCAGACAGATCAAGGTCCATTTCCATTCCAAGCCTCATACGATCCCTGAAGCTGCCAAAAAGACATCAGACAGTGCTGGTGTCCAAGGGTCCTGTGGACACCTTTGTGGACCTGAACCATCAGTTAGCACAACACAGAGAATCTAATTGCAAAACTGTAACAAATATATGCTATTATTTACTTGGCTGGGTTCAAATCAGAGACCTTTGGGATGACAGGTTGTATTTCTAATTAAATCTTTCTTTTGTAATCCAATCCCAGGAGTGGGGCGGGGCAGGGGGGGGGGGAAGACCAAAACCCTAACAAATTGTGAAATCAACATTTACTAGTACAGGGAGAGAAGAGGGCTCAAAAACTGAAGGTCATGAGCCCCGGCCAAAGACAAACACTTATTTTTGTTTGTAATCCAATGCTGAAAGCCTTATCATTAAGTGTAGTAGGAAGAAAATCACCCTTCAGGGGCTAACTTTCAACTGCACCACACTCACAAGCTAGTTTTGTTGCTAAATATCTGTTGCCCACTGTTGGAACTTAGTTTGTCATTTAGTAGCATGAACTTTAAGTGGAGCCAAAATGGTTACTGCAGAATTCAAGCTGAGGGGTTTCCCCCCTGAAAAGAGATCTCAGTTAAAGAGAGAGAGATTTTACCTACGGGTATCAATTTTGCCTACAGGTATCAAACAAAAAAACCTAAGGCAAAAAGGACAGCAGAGAAGTTGCTGCATATTGTTGGTCACTAAGGCAACCCATTTTTAAAAGACCTATTATACATTACCACCTAGATAACCGGTTTTGTGCCTCTTCAAAGCAGACAAGAAAACCTTAGGGGAGATGAGCAGTGGGACAGGATGCCCACAGATGTGCTGACTCTACCTTTGGAGGTTTGGCAAACCCATCTGGATAAAGCCCTGAGTAACCTGTCAGACCTCACATCCAACCCTGCTGTGAGCAGGAGGTTGGACAAGAGACTTCCAGAGATCCCTTTCAATCTGATTTGTCCTATGAACTTCATCTTAAGGGAAATATCAGAAAAACGTGACTGAAAAACATTATGACTGAGTGATGGATATAAACACAGAGCAGCCAAGGCACTAAATGCTACCTTAACTATGAAGCTTTTTATTCTGAAGTTCTGCACAGTGATGGATATTACTGCTGGGACAGTGGACAAAGAAAAAATAAATTTGTTTATATTATTCCTCTTACCATGCTCTCTAGTCTCTAGTAAACCTACTATTGCAGAACCATTAGTGTATAAAGCCTTGAAGCCTCAGTGAAGATGTAGAGAATAACACAGGAGAGTACAGTGAATGATGAGTAATGTGGCTAATCCTGGTGTATAGACTGGAATCTGAACTAGGCTTTCAGGCAGCAGCAGATGTTAGATCTCAGACAGCTGGCCACAGCTTCCACTGCCGTGCTTGCAGCAGCTAGACACAGGCAGGCTGGGGAAAGAGCAGATCTAGGTGGCATTTCAAGATCTCCAAGTATCCAGGAGATCTCTCCAGTTCTGGGAAAAAGAAGGCACCTTCACGTTCAGCTCCTTTAGGCACACAGAAAGGACAAAGCAGCGACAATCCTGGAAACTCAGCCAGTGTCCCTGCCGGTACCTGTGGCGGCTGTGCACACACTGACTCTGCTGAGTCAGGAACACTTCTCTGATGCTTTTACATCCGTAGTTTGTTTCACCTTATGTTTTCTGCCCTTCACCTACTAATTTTTAGGTAACAGAATAAATCTCAGTGAGTCACAGGCTTGACTGAGTGCTGAGTGACCAGAAACAACACCCAAATTTATGTACTCATTTTTTTTTTTTTTTTTTTTTTTTTTTTTTGGTGGGGCCATACCCTCCTGACATTTTGTAATTCAGGCACTCAGACCACCATCTTACATATTTTACTATTTTACCACTGGAGTTATTCACAAGATTGCCAGCCTTTTGGAAGTAATTTCTCCTTCCACTGCAGAGTTCCACAGGGAGAACTTAGCCTTTACAGGGAAAGCCCTAATGCCAAAATCTACTTTTTCAAATTAAAACTAGATCCAGTAGTCAAACTATTTAGATTGCATTCTGAACCACCTTGAATAAAGTCTGTTGAGCAAGAACACATGGAGTATTTATGACAGTATATCACTTACAGATCTCCTCAAGAAATTCAAACTTCTTATGAATTGGTCAGAAGGAAATCTCAACTATGCTTTAAAACCTCTCTTTATGAAAGTAGTATCCAAATTTCCTTCTTCTCATTCTGTATTCAAATATTTTAATGTAAATAACTACTCAGTGAGAACATATTTTTCAGTTAATTACTTATTACAGAAAGGACTTTATACAAAGAATTTCATACTGAGGTGTGGTCTAGTAATTCTAATCATTGCTCTAACACTGACTCCTTGTCTTGTTAGCAAAAACTACTCCCATGTGTGAAAAGATTTTTTGCTTTAGCATTTGGTTGCATTGTCATAAAATAAATCTCCCTTGTTCCTGTATGTTTCCTCTGACTCAATAACCAATTAACTCAATCTTCTTCATACTTACAAGGTTTCTCAATAACTCCAACTTTGGTCTCTCTTCTATATTCTAAGATCCCCTCAAGTGTCATCTCTGCCCTTTTCATTTACCGCAATGGCTCCACTCAAACAAGTAATGACCTTCAGCCTGATCTGATCTTCTCCGGCCTTAGCTAACACCCTTTGCTCACAGCCCTCCACCCCATTTCAGGCAACCACTGCTCCCTTTCACCTCTCGTAGACCTACTATTTCTATCCACTCCCCTCTTTTGTGAGAAACTCAGATTTCAGATTTGGCTGAGCCTCATGGATCTCATGTCCTTACTGCCTTAACTGAAACCTCCACACTTTGCAGTCAGCAAAGTTTTTAAGACAATTCCTCATTCCTATTCTTCAACAACATGTCTGAAAACTATCCTTTCTTCTTTACATCTATGGCTGAAAAGCTGTAAATGAAGTCTTAACTATTCCAGACTCTTCCACTTGGTGCCTTCTGTCAAATTCTGTTTCTTGGAATAGTTGATATTTCTTTTATACTTCCACGCATCTGAATTCTGAAAGAACACTTAACAAAGACAACATCTGTGTATTACAAATCTGGGACTCTTGAAGGACTTCACTTGGCAGTCCTGCACAAAATGAACACTCTAAAATAGAAATTCCCAAAGGCAATATATCAAAAGTCATAAATGCCCAGAATCACTTGTGCGAGTTTCAGCGCCTATACTGATAATTTGTTGCCTTCTCCTTGGCAAAAATCTACCTATGCCAAGTATATTATGGAATCCTAAATTTACAGCATATGCATTCTGGTTTGAGTTAGATCTCAATAATGTAGTAGGAATGGAAGCAGGCACTGGATTGTCACAACAGAGGCCAGCATTTGAGTGGAAGAACTCTATCACGGGAAGTTGGTTAAAATCATTTCTTCCCTGCAATTTCAGTTGAAAGTGTTAACCGCTGAAGACCTCATAGTACCTCTCTCCAAACTGTAAATACACCGCAACACAGAATTGTCACCTCCATGGTACCCGTGTCCCCACATTAAAAACACGTACATTAAAACAAACCATTGCTCCTTTCTCAGCCTGCATTTTGCTTCACAGCCACAGAGCACCGGAGGAAGCAGGAAACATTGTGCTAACATGACTATAGTATTGATGAATAAAAACTATAACCCCCAGGCTAAGCTGCCAAATAAGTAGTGAATTAATTTCTGTAAAGTACTCCAATATTACAAAGGTGTGTTGAAAGGTGTCTGCTCATGTTTCAAATTAAACGCACTGCTGGTCAGCATTAGCACCTCAGCTTTGAACAGCAGCCATTTGCCTATAACACTTCAGGGGCTGGGAAAAACGGATTTGCCGTTCACACTGGAATAATTAGAACATGTCAGGAAGAATTAATTTCCTCATTTTTCAAAAGGATACACAGAAATTACCATGTTATTATATGACAGGGTCCCTTGGAGAATTGTATTAAATTTAATTTCTAGCGCAGCCCACACAACAAATTAAAGTCATAAATAAGATGGAAAGAAGCGGGACGCAGAGCATATGTTTATGGCAATGAGTGAAGCCAAGGGACCAGAAACAACTATCTTCATTTCATTTTATTTAAATCAGGCAGACACTGTGTATCTGAATGACAGCACTTGTTAATGGTGCTGAGATTATAGGCTCCTTAATTTTAGGAAACAGAAGCAGTCACTCAGTATTTGAAATGGTAGTTTTTTCCTACAATACAGATATTAGTTTTAAGTTGCTCCCTTTCAAGGCAGCTTCTTATGGCCCTGCAGCAATGTGCAACTTCATAACACAAGATGCACTTTCATTTAGAATTGTTTTATTTGGTCTTAGTAATGGAGAAACGACACAAGAAAAAAAGAAGTGACTGGTAATTGAGAGAACTAAATCTTTGGGCCAACAGAATATTCCAAGAGTGAGAAAGATAATGAGAATAGCCAGTTACCACCATGAAATTTTTTGCTGTTTAACTGCCAGTATCTAAAATAATTTTCTATTTTCACATAAGCCCAAAAGTTTTGATAGTACAAAAGAAAAGAAAATCAGAGCAAAATTATGTTTGTTAATATTCCACTCACATGAACTCCAGAGCAAGACATACCCCCTCCTAACCCACCCCAAACTCCTAGGTCTCTCCTTGGACCCAGGGAGTCCTACGAAGTCCTTTTGTCCCTTCAGCAAAGAACTGGCACTCACAGAAGGATTTGTGAAACCGGTCATTTTATACAACGCTGAAGTCAACCCAACTGCGCTTTAACATTTATAAAAATTTAATAAAGGTTTATAAAATATTAACAGTACTTTAACTTATTTCAATACCTCCGTCTATATTATTCTTTGTACATTTCAATTTTTAATTGTTGTGAAACTCACGAACTAGGATGTTAAAATCAGACAGAATTACACTGAACATCCCCTCCTGTCTCTATGCATCTGCAGGGAGCAAGAAGATTTCTCTTCAAGCTTCTGTACATACAAAGACATGAAAAAGTCAGTGAAATACAGGATTTGATGTCATTAAATTCTGGAATCCTGGTTGGTGTAATTCTTACTCATCTGTATTATGAAACTAAAGCCTACCACAATATTGTATGAAATAATCTATATTTAAACCTCAGAAGATTTTGCAGGAGCACTCATAGTATTTCCCTTAACAGGAAACTAGTTACTCTGTAATTATCAGAAATTACAGGTGTGATAACAGGTGATAAAGAAAGTTAACAAAAACATTACAGATGACAAAAGGAATTGGTATTAAAAGATAGACTAAAGTTAATTTCTGGACAAGACATTAACCTTTTCTTGTTGATACCTGCAACGTTTCTTTTTCATATAGGTATTTACTGTGATACAGGAAAAAACCCTAGAGAAATCCTTTGAATACATTAACTGGTGCACTACAAACTGCCAATATCCAGCTTGCAACCATTTTATCATGCTTGTTAGCTCAACACAATCTTAAAAGAAAAGAGAGTTTGCACACTTTAAGAAATAGCTGTCATGGATCTGAGCACTCCCCTGGGTGTAACAAACTTTAAATAATTTGTGAATCAATTAACTGGCGACTCTCTACATAACACAGATTTCACACTCCCAGGTCACTGCATTATCAGCTTGATATGAATCATAACATTTTGGAGAAAAGTTCATAATTGAAATCATTAATTAATTTAACAGGAGCTTTTAGTAATGCATAGCATTACACAGCTGTAAAGGAGCAGAGATCAATTAGTTGTTTCTCTGACAATTTTCTCTACTTGGTGGAAAACTTTCAGTTTGTGAAGCGTATTACTTTCACAACCTTTTATAACTATTTTAAACTCAAAATGCTCAATATTATTAGATACAATTTTAATGCAAGAAGAAAAACTCAGATACTGTGAGGAAGAATAAACTTTGCAACACCAGGTATCATGTAGTAACCTATATTTCTTTGGACTTAACAGAAAATAAAGATAATTATATTTAAAAGAGGATCAAATATGTTTTACAGAAAAACAGACACAACCAGGACCTCAAATGATTGACTCATATTATTGAATTTTCTTACTTCTAACTTTGCTAATAAGCAATACAAAAGAAAGCAGAAGCACTTACATGTGAAATACATCAACTTTACAGGAAGAGAAGCATTTGCAAAGAGGGGAAGTTTTCAGTAAAATCAACTTGGTGACAGCAGAAGTACTACTACCTCTCCACAGAATTCCCTTACAATTATGAAAGACTAATACAGAATCATGAGAAAGATTAAAATAACGGAAAACACATTCTGCAGTGAGACAGCCAAGTGGCTTACTCCATCAGATTTGTTGAAGGAAAAAAAAAAAATCTTTAGATCAGAAACTTGCAGTATGCACAGGGGAAAGAAAACATGATAACAGAAGATTTTTCAACCATACAGACAAGCATGGCTGTAAACATAGATTAAACCAATTCAAACTAGAATTATGGCACACAGCTTAATAAGTGAGATAAATTAAACACTGAAACAAATTAACAAAAGATTCTGGTACATCTGCTGTCACTGTAAATTTTTCCAGTCAGGCTACATCCCACAAAGACATATCCCTCTAGCCATAGCTAGGGAACTTCAGGGACAGTTCTATGCCTGCATTATGCAAGTCACACTAAATAATTACTATGGACCTATAGTCTTAAAAGTTATCAACCTCTTAAAGCTGGAGTTTTTCAAACATGCATGTGGACTTTCACCACTAGACTTTCATGCAAGCACTCAGGGAAACACCGCAAGTAATCTCTGGCCCATATTCAGATGCTCAAAGCTCCTTTGATTAGTTTGTCCTGAAGGACAGACATCTAAACCTTTAAAAGTCCACAGTTTGGAATAACTGCAGAGACTCAATTAACTTAGGAATCAGTTTGGATGGTTATGATCTAAATTTACTATCAGTGCACAAGGATGAAATATTTTCCGTCCTCTAACGTTTACCTGCATTATCTATTTAGAAAGTAAACTTAGCAGCAGGGAAACCTTCAGTTCAAGGGAGCTCTATTTTCAGTTGAGGGCTTTACATACAGTGATACAAATAAAATAGGAAGAATAGGAATCCAATAATGCCCATTTCAGTAATCTCTGGCTCCTTTGGGGAAAGGTCTTCACTCCTATATTATAACAGCAAAATGGACACTTCATGCACGTTTACTGATCTGGAAACTAAGACAAGATGTACTGAACAGCTCACCCAACGACATACAAATGGCAACACAGGGCTAATTTCGAAGTCCTGCTTCCACGTTTGCTAAACCAGTTCAGCCCATCTTTCATTTCAATATCATCATTTACATATTTTCCAACAATAGGAAGAGGATATGTGATTTTAAACAATATAGTAAGTAGCATTTTTAAAAGAAAATAAATATTCTTTGTAGCAGGTGAAACCAATTTTCCAAAATATTGCTTCGCCTCCTATAAGTTTGACAAATGCCACAAATTATGTTTCAGAATTTAGATTGATTAGTTTCTAATTCATGATCCTATACACAAAATAAAACCCATTTCTTCAATCATCGTAGGAACTTAATTTATCCTAAATACACTAAACAAAAATGAAGTATTTTCAGAAGAGTAAGGAATAATTAGATATTAATAAATATAATTTCTTTTAATGCTGAGAATTATAACTAAAATTTTTAAAAATAAGTTTTGTACTTGCCTTCAGCTTAAGCTACCATCATTAAGAACTTATTTTAAGTTTTCATGTTTAGGATCTGGAACCCAATTTAACACATTAAATCATGTGTATACATTTATATCTTTTGTTTTTATTGGACACGTTTTCAAAATTTTCAGCAGACCATAGGGTATCAATAACTTTAGAGCAATTATTAAGTTATTTAACCTACATCCCCTTCTTCCTTTTCCTTTTATCAAGAAATCACTTTCTAAACATACTACCTAACAGGCTCGAAGGAGAATAGGGAGTAGAAAATATTATGTGAATCAGATACCCTTTTGTTGATTCATATGGAATGGTAATGTTGTGAATCCATTGCTAAGTACTCATCAGATCATCTCTCAGGGCCCTATTAAAAACACTGAGTATATATTTGAACATGAGTTATTCTATTTTGAATATATTTGAACATGAGTAACTCTATTTTGGTCTGACTCAAATCCATATCTATGCAGCCTTATGACAGTTTTAAATCCAAGCAGAAGTGAGCAGTTCTTATACTTACTGTTTTCCAAAAACCTAGATTGCTCTTTCCTGAAACAACAGTGAGCACTGCTGCTTTCCTAATCATCCCTGGAGAGAATTAAGGAACTTGAAGCCTAAAGATAAGCAGGCATTGGTGGCGATCTCAACCATCTTGGAAAGTAATGCGCTATGCAACCAGAATTCCTGCCAACTCAGATGACTCTCTTAAAATCTAAAGTGCAAGTACAGTTTCAAACTACAGCCTTCAGGGACAAAAGGGCAGGTATTTCAGTATTTGAACTCAAATTCTGGCTCCCTCCTTAGCTGGAGGTCCATAGCAGACGAGGAAAAACAACATGAAGAAATGGTTCACTATGCTTTACAATTGACTCACTGATTGGCTGTGTAAGTGTCCAGATGTTCCAGCTCCTGTAAGTATGAGCACAGCTCCAAATTAAATAGCTGAACTGCCAGAGATATTGGGAAGGCCTAGTGCTGGCAAAGCTGAAGAGGAATCTCTCACTTACCACCCGCCCTCTCTCTTTGCTGGTTGGAGCCCCTACCACAGATCTTCGCTCGTGCATCTTCCCTCTCTTGACAGATGAGAAATTCAGCTGAATTGCAACAGCCTTAAGGGACTGGGAGATGGCACTTCCCATTCCAGTGTGGATCACAAATGTTTGCCAATTTTCTTTCTTGAGAAACCGATAGCAATTTTCCAAAGGCATTTAACGTATATCTTATTCAGTCAGCGCACTACCCTCAAACATTCTACCATTAGAACAAACTTACATGCCTTTCACATACAGTCTCCTACAGGTTTGGGTGTTGTCATCAAGCTTCAAGGATTACTGTTTCCCATTCCCTATGCTCAGCTCTAAATGAGCGCCTATACAGCAAAGCTAGTTCAGAAACTTATCTTCCTTACTCCCATCAAGGTCTTTTGAATCTCTCCTGAGGATCAAAATTGTACTCTACTCCATGAAAGTTTAGAGAAATGAGGGGAAGGGAGCTTTCTGTCATGGCTTTGCTTTGATTTTAAATAGACCTCACCAATTTTGTTGGGTTTATTACTTTAGAGCAGTGTTTAGTATCTTTCCTACATCAGGTGACAATTTTAGAATATATTTTATAGCAAAAAAATAGCAATATTTAATAAAAAAATCCAGAAATTACTGCTGGGCCTTAATCTTATTCAGTAAAACAAAGTTCCTCCCACAAGTTCTCATGTCTTCTTTATATTCTCCATTTTTCTTACATCTCATATGGTTTTACATTTCTTTTAATACTCACAGCACCAATGGATCTTCACAATCTTATTCTTAAATAGACTTTGCTTTCTCTCAGCATTATATAAATTAACATATAGGCAGTTCTATGAACCACTCTCAGCCTTTGGATCTGAAGTTTACCCTATGGGAAAGTCTTAGGCCAAGCAGGCTCTCTTCCTTACAAAATGAGGATGATATGAAGGACATGATGAAACTCAGAATGCAATTTCCACTTCAAATAAGACACATTATCATCTGGCACGTTTCATTAAGGCACAACAGCAAAAAAAAAATCTGTGTCACAGAAAAAAGGCTCTTGGTCACCACAGAACTCAGAAATAAAGGCATAAATGCCACAATGGATACATTTGGTTAATTAAAAGTCAAGATAATTTTAAAGGTGATGCCTTTCTTATTTGTTACAAAGTGCCCTTTTGATACCATGGAGATGAAAGGACAACTTTAACAAAGACTGCTCAGAAAAAAAATACCTACTTCTCCATGGCTCTTTTATTCACAGAATGTAATGGTGAGTAGCCAGTTGTCCAAGCAGTAAGAATATCAGCAATATAGAGCACATCAGCAAAACAGAGATGAAAATTTGCATTCATTTTCAACTCCTAAGAAAAATAACCAGGGAAAACTGTCAAGGCATTCATCCAGCTGGTCAAGAACGCCAGCATGGGAGGGCCCTCCAGCCCTGCTGATCTGTCCTCCAGCAGCAAACTCCTTGTTGTGCCAGGGTTCCACTACAGATACCTGTGGCCCATGAAAAACAAACCCTGTACCCTTACCAGTGGGTTTCAGACCTCCCAAAGTCTGCATTTGACAGGTCATACCTACTATTAAAAGCTTGTTAATAACTACAGCACAACTAAATCATTAATAGATCATTCACTGGTATATGAGGTATTAGGGTCCCACTACTCAGCAGGCTACTTATAAAGATGTAAAATAACACCCACCTTCTCTTTGAGAGGCTTTTAAATGTGTTCTACCATAGGCTTATTGAAAAGTTTGCCAAACTGAGTTTTAAGTGGAAAAATAAGCCATGAAGTGAAAAGATTTCTTTTACTTCAGGGAAGAGTCTGCTTTCAAAAAAGTAATTATATTAAAAAGTTTACTATCGTTACAAAATTGACCTGCAATTCATAATACAAGTGCAGGCTATTTCTTCCAAAAACGGATTTCTCCCTCCTCTTTTTACCATTCCATATTATGTTTTGGGGCTTGTGATATTTGTGGGGGTGTTTTTAATATTTTGTTCTTATATTTTATAGGCACGTCTAAAATTAATTACACCTATAATAAAAAGAATTCTATTAATCTTTAAATTTTTCATGGGATCAAAATGTTCTTTGGTACAACGGGAGGTTTTTACGTATCATGTCAAGTTTCTCCAAAACACAGGCCTGACTGAATAAAGCAATGGGTTTTGTATAGAGTTTATTTATGGGGAAGCATGTAAATCAACTTTAAGGTGCTGCACTACTCCAAAGAGGCTGGTCCAAAATTCACAAAAATATTTCCCTGGGCTTTTCAAGATTTCTTTCTTTCCAAAGTAGCCACATTGCTGGTGACTAATTATGCCCTCAAGGGTAAATAGTAAGTATTTTAAAAGTTTACTACTCTCAATGATTTCTTTTTGTCAGACATAGTCTCTGAAGCAAACTCGAGGGCTGTCACATGTTTTTTAGAAAGATACTGCCAGTTTCAGAACTCCCACAGCTAAATAAATGTCTCTGGAGTTTCCTTTATGCATCTAGAAATAATTAAATATCTTTTCTTTTTTTGTTTTTTTACTTTCTCTGTGCAAACTTTGAGCTTTTCAATCACCTAAATGTAATAAAGCCTGGTGTGATAGTACTAAGAATTCTCCTGTTTAATGTCTAGGAAATTGCAGGAAGTTTATAATTTCCTTTGATCATCTGCTGTATTTCCCTTCTCGGGACATCCTGCAAAATGCAGTGTTCACAAGCTGCATTTTGTGATGCAAAAATTAATCTTACACTAAACTAATTTCTTGCCAAGAAAGAGCAACTACTGGCCGAATTCAAGTCTCAAGTAACTCAGGGCTCTCCTTGTATCTTACTGTATTTCTCATTTATGTGGATCCTTTGCAACATGAGAATCTTCAACAAGTGTAAATTAATAGATATATGTACACTAAATAAGAGACCAGGACAAGATGTAGCACACCACCATTACTGCACTTGCATTTTGGCACAAGTGACCAATTTCAAGCATTAAAATCTCATAAATTCGCATAAAATTGAATTAGCACAAGATCTGTTTTTCATCCAACAGGCAGAAGTTTCACACCCCACAAAGAATGAAGTTGAAGCACGAAGTGGGGCACTTTCTGTAGAAACAGGAAAAGGTCATTAATTCAAATCAATATTTTCACACAAGCAGAAGAGTCAGATTCACTTTTTCGTAGAATAGGGAGCAGTCTCTCAAACACACATAACTAGTAAAAAAGTGTAAAATTCACAGCCCCCAGCTAAGGATTTACCTTTGGAAATTTTGTTTCAAAACTGAGGCTGTGCTTGGCTGTCAGATCCTTTGCTTTCTAACAGTGATGAGGCCAAGCCACTCAAAGGTAGCTAAAAAACTGCAAGTACCTTTCTGGAAACCATAGATTAGCACTTCCCTCCAGCTGGACATTTTCAAAATGAAATATTTCACAGTCATGTTTATAAGAGCAAATAAAGTTTTGAGAGAATTGTTACTGTGTTTCCTCCCTTTTAGGAAAGTGTTCAGCTAATAAACATACTTGTTTTTTCAAGCCATTGCTAGCTTTTCAATTCTTTGTCCATTGTAGGTGTGGTGTTGTAGCATACCATTCCACAGGTTCAGTCTAATTTCTATGGCACCTACTGACTATTTCCCCATTTCTGGGAAAAATTTCACTACTTCACTTGTTTGCTGGCATATATGGCTTTCAGACAGGATTCTTCCACGTAGCTACTTGAATTTGTACTATGAGCTAAAATGATATTAAGTAACCAGGGCTGAGCAATTTTATCTTTTTCTGCAAGAACTTTGTTCTCTACCTTGGAATATTTAAGTACAATTAACCAGGTGCTCTAATATAAGCACCTCTACTGTTACAGTGTCTCACTATTTCTAGAAGTTTAGCTTTGTGGCAAAACACCATGATGCCACCTCTTACAGACCTCTTACAAACGTAGGATTTTTGGGGTTTGGGGTGGGATTTTTTGCTCAAGCCATGACAGTAATGTAAGCAGAAGAATATCACCTTCTGTACATTTTCAAAGAGTCTTACATCTAAGAGTCATAGAAACTGAAACATTTGGAAACACAAATGTTAAAGGCACAAATTTAACAAGGCAAAAATTATTCCCTTGCTTTGTTTTACTTCTTTGAGGGAGGACTGTTCATTCAAGTTTTTAACCCTAGAATTTAATGCAAGTTTTTCTTGTCAAAGACAGGATTCTCACTTGCAAAAGAAAAATATGGGCTTTTGCAAATTTAAAAGCTACATCTTTATGAAGAATTTCCATTTACAGCATCCCATGTGAGTCCATAAAGTCAATAAATATTTTTGGCTTGAAGCAGATAACAGATACATCCAGACAATTAGAAAAGGCCAAAATATATTATGCAAATTGGATGTATTTAGCATGAACTCTCTGCAATTTCTATATAAACAAGTGATTAGAAGGTTCCCTTCAAAGGCCAATGTGATTAGCAGAAAAACTTCACAAATTCACCTACTGCCTAATGAAGTACATACTTTTTTTCCCTAGAGTTATCACAAGTTGGATGTTAGCTATCTAATCTAAAGCAGTGATTGTAATGATGACTTTTGTTCTAGGATCTCTTACAACATTCTCATGTTTTAGCTCTGGTTATCTATGATCCAGGAAAATTTAAAAAATTTTTTTAAAAGAGGGAAACAAACAAGAATAAGTCCTCATCTTGGGCTACCCACAGAAAAAAAATTAACTACTTGAATATGGGTAAGAATGGTTCAAATTCTGGTTCAACCACAGCAACAGGCAAAGAGGCTCCTAAAAATCTTCCATCTACACACACCCTGAAATATTTACAGTTAGGCATTGATAACACTGTCTAACTTAGGAGCAACTACAGAAAAATTGAACTGGTTATTTTCCAGTTTACTGAACTAAGACCTTTTCTTTTTTATCTTGGAACTCAACCACAGATGTTTCGAGAGACATTTTGCAGACAAAAAAAGGCCAAGTAACACGTGTGAAGGATTCATTATGGTCTATAGAGTAAATAAGTTGGAATAAACGTTTACATGGAGCAAGACCTAGAAGGAGCTCATATTTCCTTGTTTGTATGTGTTTTAGTCAGACCCTAAATGTAATCTGTACACAGTTTTTTGTGGTTTCATAAAACGTTGTTAAACTGTCCAGCCTGGTGATAGGTACTATATGATGCTGCAAAAGGTTTACTGTTCTCAAACTCTTAGCGCTCTCGAAACAAACAATCAGTTCCATCTGCAAAAGGCAGCTGAATAAAAATAAAACCTAAATTGTAGTAGAAAGGAACACGTAGACAGCAGGGGAAAAGGATCAACTGCCACAATTTATTGCTATAGTATAAATGGTGCGGCAACTTTAACATGGCAGGGCACTTACAGCAATATTATTCTTGTTAGAGCACTGCTCTGTCAGAGAAAACAAGAGTTCATTCACAGACATTAAACACAGCAGAAAAAAAATGTGGGGAAGTGATTTGTGCTTCATGGCAAAATGGTATATCCTCCCCTTTCCTGTTTTGATCCGTACTGGAACATACCAGTCAACTATTGAATGTAGTCCACTGTTCAAACGCAAGATTAACTGAGATGCTCCATGGCAAGCAAATAAATTTGTTTCCAGTGGAATAATTATTCTTATAGAATGTCATCCTCTCTTACAGCAGAGAGAGACAGGTGATGACATTCAGTAAAATGTGATTTTTATTCCCATTTTCTTGACATGAAAAGATGTATGACTTACTCAGTTCCCTTGAAATACATGCTCTGAGGTCATGTCTTTTATTTTTCAGAATGCCATCACCAACTACATAATAGTTAAGTGACTAGGAAAAATGGGAATATTATTTTCCATTCACTATAATCCTGCATAAGCATATGAAAGAGCAGCTATTCATGTAATGGGCCCAGCAATATTGCAGTCTTTGTTTCTGTGTTTTCAAAAGCTAATCCTACCTACATTTGAGCTACTTAGACATATGTACAGCAAGTTACTATGTGACAACTGTTCCAAATATGACAAGAGCTATTAACTGTAAAGAAAAAAACCAAATCTACAACTCTTTGTACCATCTAATATTCTTTAGCATTTCAAGTAATTAGCAGCTTATTCCAAAAACATTTGAACAGTTAACAGATTTGGTACCTATGGTTAATCCTCATTAAAATTACGATTACATGATATAATTACATGTAAATAAGAAAAATGAATTCAATATAACTCTTACCCTTTTCAATGTTGGGCACTATGTTGGGAATCATACAGTATGTACAATTAGATTTATACTGCTAAGCTAAAAATATTGGTGAAGATCTAAAAATGACGAACAGTGCCTTTTAAATTAATGTCTTATTAGTTGAGTGAAGTACACTGACAAAGAATAATTTATGCTTATTCAAACTGCTCTCGACATCTTCAGGTGTTTCCAAATGAGCTCACAGAAGAGTGATTAAATGCATCTGATAACAAGCCACACATTGCTGAAATTACTTACCGCCTCATTTTATGATTAATTAAACATGTAGATTAAAGTTGCAAAAGAATTTAGATTAATGAGCAAGTTAAGTCTTGCTGATATAAGTGAATTGGGAATTGGATGCTCTGTGGAACTTTATAAACATGCATTTTATAATGAGTAAGACAAGGCTACATGTTGAATCCTGGCCACAAGGGCCTTTGACGATGCAGTCTTTTTTAACATGGTTTGACAGCTTTCAAATAACATTCTACTATAGACTTTAAACTTTGTGCATTGCTGTAAAACATGAGACTACATAACTCATGTATTAGGAGTACGATTATTTCAAAGCTCTCCAAGGTAATGACCCCCTGTAGCAGCAGCTGTTCAGAAAAATTACAAGCTCGATTGTTATTTTAATCAGAGAGAATTTAGTAGTTAAAAGCAGTTATGCAACTAGTAAAATTATACGACACTCCATCAGTAGCCTTATAACATCTTTCATAGTCCTGTTCCTCCCAATTCCCCTGCCAAAAAACTTTGGTCTTACTAGTAAAACAGGGTGCTCCATGATTCATGAAAAATTCAAAGCCATTTATTAAGTCTGGTTTCTGTGCAAGGCAAGGTAAAATTTAAACTTATGATTATTCTTATCAGCTCCAAGAGCATGTCAAAATATCTGCTAGGTTTGCCAAGTGCCCATTTTTCCACTTTTAAGAACATCTATACCTAATCCACCCATCTTAGTCTGCATCAGAAAGCCGAGTTGAACCTTATGGCTTTGCAAGGCGAAAGCAAATCAGATCACTCATCCAGATGTGCTTTGCTCTGTACAGGATGCTGAAACTGAAACTACTGACCTATCTGTATGTTTATGTCATTTGTAAAACTTTCCTCGTCTACTGCATCAAATGATTCCTGCAGGCTCACCTGAGGTGGCTGGCTACTTTTAAACCATCCCATTCTTATTTTTAAAATTTGTATAAGAACCCATTTCGTTGTCCTAGCTGTGTCCTTTCAATTTACATCATAACTTCAAAATATCAAAGGTCTAGCAAAAAAATTCAGAGAAAACAAGAGCCAAAAAGGTCCATACAGCACAAATTGCTCATGAAAAATATTAACTTCAGGTCACTAATGTCTGCTCATTTTTACCTGAGCATGTGTACCAACAGAAGTACAATGCCTTTATTTAGAGTTCTACAGCAGAGCACATACTTTGAATACTTTGACTTCTTACTGATTCACTATAACACTTCAGCAAAAGTTAATTATCAACCTTCAGCTGGACTGATGCACATCAGTATATCATTCAGAACACCAAGACTGCCAGTTCCTACTTATTCTGTGCAGAGTGATGCTCCAAGATCCTATTTGCTGCTCTAGGACTATAAGCCTCATCTGATTTATTAAAGATGGATACTGATTGTGTCATTTAGGGTCAGGGCTGTCCTGCATCCATAGAATCAGTCTTTCTGTTCTGTCTTCTAATTAAGTTTAAGCTTTTCATATACAACTACTGGGGTAATATAATTGAAAGTATCTTTATTAAAAAATAAATAATAATCCTTATTGTGCATGCAATGTGATAATTCTTAGAACAGATTCCTGTCGTTTGCTAACCAACTCTACCTCACCTATGCATTTAGTGCTGTCTGCCAGGCTCTCTGGCTTTCCTTCAGAAGACACTGCTTATTTTATTAACCATGGCCTGGCTTTGTAATGTAGCAAGTAGCAGTCGATTAAAGGCATGAAATTACTAAAATGTAGTGAATTTTACTTGTAAGTTAATGAATTGGTCTGCTTTACATTCAACTTCCAAAGTGCTGAAACATCTGTGCTCTCCTGTTCCAGTCTGGGTCAATTACATCACACTCTGAACACACTCCTGATATAAAAATCTCACCATACTGCAGAACAAACAAGAAGCAGCAAAGTATGAACTGAAAAAAGTTGAGTCCATGACATGCTGGAAGTAGTCATGATAAAAAGTTTCATTTTCTTCAAGTGAAAAAATAAGTTTACAGTCAAATAAAATGGCTTTGCTGGAGCCAATAAATGCAAGTCAATGGCAAATCCGTGGTAGTGGCACAAGGTAGGTTGTGGGTGTTTTTCTATCTTTGACATTCAGTAAAAAAAAAAATCTCACGGTAGGTTAAAATTTGATAGCAGATAGCAAACACATGTTCTTACTTTTTAGAAAGTTGTCTAACCACAATGAATTTCATTATCCAGTTCACTTTTTCCATGTGTTTTTTGTGCTTCTCTGTCATATGCATTTAATGTACTCTACTGAAAGAAACTTAGTGTTTAGATGCAATAATACAGAATAGCACATAAAATTTTCAGAAACTAATATCCCAAAGGTTTTAAGATCACACCAAAGGATGGGACAAACTAACAAGTGGCAACTTGCCATCCAGCTCAGAGTGCAAAGGAACAAGCATTGAAAAGGTAACTCTCAAAAAACTCAAAAATGAAAGAATGTATTAGCTTTCTCTAACTTTTTTACCTGACAGAACACTTTTGATCCCTTTCCATAAGTTTACCACTAAGGACTACATTTCCTGGATTCAGCTATTTGCTCAGAGGGTGAGGCAGCTCCACTCCTCACCCTGTCACCATAGCACACTGAAGCTGTACTCAAAACAGTTAAAAGGAGGAAACGGAATCATTGCACAAACGGGTTTTTAAAGAGCAATCTGATCTTCACTGAAGCTTTAGGCTTCAGGAATACTACACAAAACGTACAGTTAGCTGATTAAACTTTTAATTAGTCGGTCAGCAAAGCTCTGTTCATCCTGTTTTCAACAGAAAACCTCTTGTAATGTATTTTAAAGGATCCTGAAGAAGAAAATTCAGATTCAGCAACAAATGAGAATTCTCACTCGGGTTTTAAAACAAGTGACTTGGACATTTATTACACATTGCTACTATAAACTTGCAGAATGATTTAGACTCCTGAATTGAACTGAGAGGAATTTTTCACATACTCCAGCATTCTATAAACCTCCTTACAACTACCATGCTGGCTTCAAACTTTTGCCAAACCTAAAGCAAAACTCTGACAGAAATCTGCTGGGATTTCTGGCAGAAATGACTGGTCACAGAGGTCCTGGTAGGGTCTATTGTCAAGCTTGTCTGAGGCAGATATCTGAAGCATTCCCTAGATATGCACAGTGAAACTGGCATTTTGTAACTGATACTGTGGTTATTAAGTCTTCAGATACTTTAGAAGTGCTCTGGAATAATATACTTCTGTGGTCAAAAGCTGAGACCACTTTTAACTCTGCAGCTACTTCTACCCTGTAAGCAGATTACTGAGACACAAAAATTAAAGCATGCAGATGAAGCATAAAGATATACAAGAACTATAAGAAATATTTTTCCCTGGAGATTTGCCAGTGGAAAATGTTGCTAACTTGTCTGTTTCTTCAAGAGCATGCCCAGCAGATCCCATCTACTGTAGAATGATATGTTCTCACAGACAGGAAAGGAGATCGCTTCAAAGCTATCAGTCAGGGCTGACTACAGAGAAGAATCCTCCTACTCAGCTGTTCTCCAGAATCATCTTTCCAAGATGTAAATATGAACAAAACATTAACCAGAAAATTAATGAAAATAAGTCTGATTTATATTCCATACCTGATTTACACACCTACCTTCTATTGTAAGAAAACAAGCATTGAGAATTATTACCCTTTCCCTTTTTTTCCCCTACCTTGGTAATTGTACAGAAGCACCGCTAAAGGCTGTACCAGGGAACATTCTGACTTTTGTGCATCCAGCACTACTTGATAGAACAAATTAAAGATGTAAAACAGCTTGAAACTCATTGCCTCAAAAGAAGACACCCTCACACTGTAATATAGAATAAGAAGGAACTTTAGCTGGAGGGAATTAAGGAGTAGCCTTTTAAGTCATGATTGTACTAATGCATGGAGCAGATACAAATTTCTCCTGCTGGCAGAGTAGGTTTGCATTCAGGAAGCAATGTTAACACAGGAAAAGTCCAGCATGGACTGTTAAAAAACAGACAGAAGTATGTGCATGTGCCAGTAGCACGTGGAGACAAATAGTCCAAAGAATGCTCAGATGATATTTGACGTTACCAGCACATGACAACAGACTGCATTATATTTAAAGAACTAGGATGACATGTCTAAGCTTCCAGAGCTCTTCATGTTACTTTCTCACTTAGCTTCTAATATCCATCTGGAATTAACCTTAAGCATCTCCCTGTACAAGTGTAAAAATAGGGAAAAGAAGGAGCATCTGCATATTTAATCCCATGACACCACTGACATTTTACCAATTTTATGAGATGAATAAATGAAAAGGGTGATTCACAAAAGTCACTTTGATATAGTTTAGAGGTATAAAGCTAAACTTAGATTAGGCGAATCAAAATAATTCTATTGAACTTGTACTGGTGACACTGAACCTCCTCAGCAGTGGCTAATTCACCCTGTTTGTTGAATGCAGATGTATGCTGATGAAATAAAAGAAAAAAAGGAAAAACAAAGCAACCTAACTTACAATTTCTATATCTTTGACCAGTGTCAATATAAGATGCAAGAGAGGATTCTCAAAACTCTGTATATGAGTTTCAATTCCTGAATGGGAACTGTGAGCAAAGCTATCACTTCCCCACTTTTTAAATCATTTAAAGTTAACATTATTTTTAAAAAAAAAAAAAAATTGGAAAATACTCAGATATCATGGTAATGATGGCAACACTAAGTAGTCAAGGATAGTTAGCAAGAAAGTTAAGTAGGCTTGTGGACTATTACATAAGTGCTTTTCAGAGTCTGTCATCTCACACAGAAGAAATTACAGGGTGGGGATGTGGGAAAAAAAGCAAAAAAACCAGAATCTAAGGGGAAAAGAGAGCTCATTGTTCCATTGTCCTCACAAATCAACATTTTGAAATAACACTTGGGTATAGAGCTCCCATTTTTTCTCCTGCAAAGTGAGTATTATTCATATTTATCTGAAATCTATCAGGTCAATGTGAGATACATTCAACAGAGAAAGACATTTTGGAGGGACACCACTTGTTGTATGTTCCTTGGTTTTAGCTTAAGCCAGTTGATCTTCATTCTGCTCTCTACTGGGTATTCAGAGAGCCAGAATTGGGCTTTATTATTCCAGAAAGCCACACATCTCCTATGTATGGCAGAAATTTAATCTTAATGGATCCCACAGCAATTCCATCAAGATACTAAATAAGAGCAAGGAAAAGCATAGGGTTGTCAAGCACTACAGATGAGTGCTCTGGGAGCAAAGAACTACTCATCCACCATGTGTCATGGGCTTTTCAACATATTTCCATCTTTCCCTGGGATTAGTTGAAGAGTGGAAAGGAGAGTTTGGCAACCAAATATATGCCTCTGCTTAGAGGGAACCAAACAGAATGAGGACGGATTACTTCCCTTATTTCATGGGCAGGAAAAGTCATCCATCAGAATGACAAATGCAGTACCTTTATAGGCTCACAGCCATTCTCTGAGCAATTCATTGGTGCTGTTGTGAGCTCACTGCTGCTTTCCTGTTAATCTGCTTTAAAAAAAACCCCAACAACTGCTGAGGACACCGACAATAATAATGCTTTCAATAATAGCCAAACATTATGCACCTTAGAGCAGCTTTCCAGTATCTAAATGGGGGCTACAAGAAAGCTGATGGGGACTTTTTGCAGGGGCATGTAGTGATAGGACAAAGGGGAATGGCGTTAAACTGAAGTAGGTGAGGTGTAGATTAAATGTTAGGAAGAAATTCTACCATGAGGCTGGTGAGGCACTGGCAGAGGTTGCCCAGAGAAGTTGTGGATGCCCCATCCTGGAAGTGGTCATGGCCAGGTTGGATGGGGCTCTGAGCAACCTGGTTTCATGGAAGGTGTCCCTGCCCATGGCAGGGGGTTGGAATGAAATGATCTTTAAGGTCCCTTCCAAGCCCTTCTGTGATTTGAATACCTTAAAGCATAAGTAGGTTGACTCAAATGCTAAAAAGCGAATGGCACAGAAGGCCCTGAATGCCAGTTTGTGTTTGTAGGACATGAATGGATCAGAGAGTTAAAAAGAATGGATTGTGTCATGGGGCTCCTGAAACAATGAATGACCAGAACTAAAGAGAAAGCAGGAGTAATAAGGAATTCTTATGTTTGCAGCAAGAGCTATGAACAATTTAAGTGCATTGTCCGGTACAATACGTGTTAAAAGAACTCATGTGGAAATATCAGGAAAGAATTTCAGTGCTGTTGGATCAGGGATTTTTTTCCAGACAAGACAGAAGGGCAAGAGCAGAGTGTGGGTATTTAAATTTATAAAAACATTGAGGCTTATGATCTGTATTGCCATATTAAATGGGAACTTCAATAACTTCTCTGAGAAATCTTTTGTGTTAGAATTCCGTAGATTAATAGGATGCCCAAACTAATCTGGGAGTCTAGAAACAGGACTAAGTGGATATTCTCAAAAGACTGTGTTTCAATAGACCTCTCATGCACTGGAGCTTGGATAGGAATATAATGACTACTCCACTTCATCATCTAATATCTGTTAAAGACATTTAAATACTTCCTTAGTAATATTACTTCCTCCGGTTACAACAACTGCAGACTGAGACGTCCTGGGAAAATATTCTCTTATCTATAGAGCCTCTGTTTTTCTGTTACTATGAAACTTCTGTCCTTCATTAACATTCAAATCACCTTCTTTCTCTGCAGCTGGTGGAGAGGCACTTCACTTTTTTGTCCTAGCAGTGATATAGCAGAACCTTTAACCAAGAACAGGATGTGTCTGGGATCACCTTTAGAGTTTAAAGTTTGTAAACTCAGGTTTTTTAGAATCTTGACAGCAAAACAGAGAAACAGTCCAGGACATATCTGCAATTAGGAATCATCCTTTTCTTTCTTTTCTCCCTGTTTGTAGGACTGTTGTTTCAAATGTACTGGCCTTAAACACTGCATAAGGGGCTATTCCATGAGATTGTTCTGGTGAGACAAGTATTTGCTTTCTTAAAAAGAAGTCTCAAAAAATATGCTACTTTTCCTAACACCACATAACTTCTCCCTTCCACTCACAAAAATACCAAAAATTGTAATTCTACATCTTTGAAGAGAGAAAGAACACTTTAGGACAGTAGAATTCAACATTCTTTCAGATTTTTTAGGCTTAGAAAGTGGTTCTGCAAACAGACTTTTGCAACACCACCAAGGAGATCCTTGGTCAAATTTGGCAGAGAAATTAGAAAGCAAGTTTGACTCAGTTAAGTAATCTAGTTTTCAGTGCAAAGAGCTAAAGGCTAAAACTGTTCCCTTTAGTAATATCACTTATACCTTCCCTGGACAGAATTACATATTTATAACACATTTCAGTGACTTTTCATATGCATTACTGGAAGGGTAAAAAATACCTGTTTTAATAGCTCTAGCCAATTATTTGGGAACTCCTAACCTGAAGGTTGAACACCAGTTCTCAAAATTTTTGAGTGTTACCAACAATGAATATTAAATTGTAAAGACAAAGTTTATTATATTTATTAGAAATACCATTTTCCACAAAATAAAGTTTTAGTTTGCAGCTGGAGTAAACACAAAATATTTCTAGATCTTGGAACTTACATTATACTAATTATATCTATGTTCTGTCACCATTGCATTTTAAGTTAATAAGTTAACTCTTAATTGCCATTTCTATTTTTTAACTGCAAAAATAATTCTCTTTCATTCTGTTCAGTCTGTAATACTGCATTTTTCACTATAGTAATTAATGGTAATATTGTGATTATATTAACAATGAATGGTCAATCACTTTTTACATCCCTGCTGTTTTTCAGTTTGTAGAATTAGTGCAACTAATTAATAGCAGAAGGAAATTCTTTTGGTGTTCACTTAATTTTATAGTTTCTACTTTGGAGTAAAACAAAAACTTCAATTGAATCAGAGACAACCATTTTAAAAATATATCTTAATCTTCTTTTTAATATTTTTCTGTTTGATGATGACATTCATTGGTCATATTCTCAAAATTTATTAAGGCTCCAATGTAATTACCTTGCTGAATCTGACCTAAAAAAAAAAATATAAAACCTGTCACATTTTGAAAGAAATAACACCAAACTACTGCATTCAAGGTAGTGAAAGCATTTCTTCGATGAACAGTAAATGCTCTATTGTGCTACATGGGAAACGTATGAACATATCTTACACAAAAAAAACCCCAAATTTTTTCCATAGCTATATAGATGCAAAGTTCTCTGAAATATGATTGGCTGAAGAGGTTATTTCTACAACTGAAGCTTAATCTGAAAATAATCCCTGGTGCATATTTATTGAAAAATGGTAAAAAGGGAAGAAACGTGTATAGCTTCTGTATTAACTAGAACATAGAGAACCATGTACCATTTAAAAGCAGTAAGATATTTCCTAGTGAGCATGGGTAGCTTTAGAGTTATCAATATGCCAGTAGTTTAAAACTGTCCCTTCTGAATGGTAATACAAGTAGTAGCAGTTGTTACTACTACTACTGTATTTATAATTGTAATAATTGAAAGCAGTGTTAGCCATCTGTGGCTAATCCCTCTTTTGGGCACCAGACTTTGCCATCCCTTCTACTATAGCTTTAAAAATAAATAAATAAATAAAATTATCAAAGATTAAGAAAGGAAATAAAGATGAAGTGAGATGCTCAGAGCCATAAAACCAGGAGCAATAACCACAGGTGAACCTGCCTGGACACAAACACTGAATGACCTTGAAGGGTTTGCATTTCCTTAGCTCATGAAAACTTATGAAAACAAATATCCTCTCTCTACACCCAAACCGGAAAAAAACCTAAATGGCCACCAAGAAGAATGTTTAGAAAAAATATATCAGAGCATGGTACTTACCCCAGAAACAGGAGATTGGCACTAACTCTCAAGGAGAAACAAGTGCATGGAAGCTCATCCCTCCCATCTTTACCAAGTTAAACCACCAAATTAGTCTCCAGGATATAGCCTTCCTTCCATTTGCAGGTGCAGCTCCCCTGAATGCTAATGTTGATCACATGTGCTTACAAAGCAAAGAAAATTCCCCTAAATTTCATTGGGCTGGACAGAGCAATATTTCAAAAAGCAGCTGTTGTTGGTAGCATTCAAGTTTATTGGCAATCCTTATAAAACTACCCCCAAAACACATACTGTATCTGATCTCATGTTAAGAAGGCTTTTCTCTAAAGAGTATTGAATCACTTTAATGTAGATTCTAATGCTGCCTTACTCCGCTTTCAAGGTAGCCAGTAAATTCAGCTTTACTACAGTACTATAAAGATGTGAAAGAACTGTAACAGCATCTAAAAATGAGCTGTTGCCACTATACTGTTCAGTTTAGAAAACTCTAAACAGAATACTGATGAAAAATGTTAATGATAGTTTGCTGAGTTGCCAAGAGAAATGAGACAAGACAATTCACTATATTTTTGTTATAAAATGTAAATTATAACATCCTAAAGAATCTGCCACAACTCCAAGAAGGACTAAAAGGAAGATCTAAACAACACAGTATTTCAGTAATTTAATTTTTAAAAAGAGCTATCCAGCAGCCATACTTACATAATCAGTAAAATCACAGCAAAGACCTCAGTATTCACAGGATTTTAACTCCTGCAAAGTCCTGTCTATTGCAATGAAGTACCTCAAAGTACTGAAGGCACCTTGCTGAATTAAGGCCTTAATCACATATGTATGTACCTCTGAGCAGTTTGCATTAGATCACCAATACAGTCTCAATAGACTGGATAAGTAGGGAAATTTAAAATGCTCTAATAGTGTCAGGGGAGGATTAGGCTGGATATCAGGAAAAGGTTCTTCACCCAGAAGGTGGCTGGGTGCTGGAACAGGCTCCTCAGGGCAGTGGTCACAGTACCAAGCCTGACAGAGCTCAACAAGCATTTGGACAATGTTCTCAGGCACATGGGGTGATTTGTTCTGTGCAGGGCCAGGAGTAAGACTCAATGACCTTTGTGGGTCCCTTCCAACTCAGGATATTCTATGATTCTATGTGAAAAGTTAGAAATGCCCCCTGAGCCTGTGATCCTTTAGCTTTGAGGCAGTGGCTTGTCTCCTTTATCACACCCATGTCTCTGACCCTGAATTTCAAGACTGAGAATGAATACTGTCTTTTTTCGGTGGTGATAATGAAATTATTTTACAGCCCCAGCCCTTCCCCAGACTCTGTAAACTAATTCCATGGCATAACCTCAGTCCTACAACTCACAAATGGCACAGGAGGTACGCAGAAAAGGCAGAAAGGAGAGGCACTGTATCCCCTGGCATCTCTGCATGGCAGCTGGTGAGACAAAACAAAAAAAATCAGATCACTGCCTAGAGAGTCTATTGGCAACTCTCAGTTGCATCTGGGAACAATGACCCATCAAAGCTAACTACGCATTGTTAATATCCCTACCTAATCCAGGCAACGGGAAAGAAAAGTACAAAATGCCCCAGCAAATCCTACAACCTTCCAACTCACTCATCTTCATTTTCCTGAATCTGATAAGCATATAAACAACTACTGTAATAGCAGCGTCCCCAGTGCTGCCATAAACCTCATCTGGGGCCAGGTTGGGGGTTAGAGTGCATTCACTGCTGCCACAAGTATTTATCCCATATTTTCACAAAATCCAGAGAAGCCAAGGAGGTCCCATTTCATGCTTCCACCTAACTGGTCTAGGAAGAAATTAATGTAGTGCAGAACTTCCCTACAGTGAAATACATGATTCTGAGGGCTGGATTATGATTTTTGAGATACAGAATTTTCAAGCTATTGGGTTCTAAGCCTGCACAGTCTTAAGCTTGCAGCTATTGGCATGTTTGACATTTTAAACTATGAAATACCAACCTATTTTGAAATTGTCCAAATCATTAGTTGTGGAATTTTCCTAGCACTTCATGAATACCACTGTTAATTGGGCAATTAACTCGAAACTACAGAATATGCTGTGATGGCATGATATGATATAAGCCATGTAAAAGAAGGAACAGCCAAGCAACTCAGTATGTTGAAAGATATTAATGAAGTGGCAAAATCTGCCAGAAAAATAATAATGGGTGATTTTAACTACCCCAATATTAACTGGTTGAATAACACATCTGTACATGGTTTGGAGAAGCAGCTTATTGATACTATAAATGGCTTCTTTTTGGAGCAGCTCCTTCTGGAGCACAGAGGAGGAGGAGTTCCACTCAGTTAATAATTTGTGTGTGTGTTTGTGTAGAAAGCAAGCATGGGTGTTCTGCTAAGCAACAATGGCCATGGGACAATGAGTTTGAATCTCGATGATGAAGTATTTCAAGTGGTAACCAAATAGTTAATGGCAGGTGGGTGGGTGGGGAAAACCCATGAACAACAGGCATCTCAAAGGGATGGCTGCTTTGGAGAAATGAAGGAATTTATTCACACGCAGAAACAAAACACCAGAATTAAAAAGAGAAGGGAGGAAAATATATTATAAAAAGCTAGGTTAGCATGTTTCTGGGGTAAAGTACAAGAATCTATGAGGTCTTGAAAAATCGACTCTCTTTGAATGCATGAACTCTGCCTAAATGCTTTAGACAGGACATAACATTGATTATTGTTATAACTTACTGCTCAGTGTTGCACAATATGAAACAAAACCATAATGCAAACTGTGACAATCAGAATGTATAAATTCAGTTAAAATAATTACATGAAGAGAAAGTTTTCTTTTTCCAGAATTACATAATTATTCAAGTTGACCTGCAAGCAGGATGCATATATGTTACCTGATGTACAAATCTGGAATCTGGAGTAAGAGCATACAGGTCTTGCAACTGTTTTGATGAATCCAGCAAAAAAAGATAATTGAATGTGTATGGTTATGCTTCCCTCATTGTCCTCTAAAAGTTACAATTATGTCCCTAGAAAAGCATCTTTAATAGCAAGAGATCAAAAAGCAAGTGACTAACAGAGAAATTATACACAGGCATGACGGTAATAGCCACCTCCCAGATGGGATTATCTAGGAATGGGGCTGCCAAGGATCAGAAATGCAGCTGGTTTGTTTCTTTATCACATTTCAAGACCCAAAAATTCAAGAACATATTAGGTTCCCATAATGGATCAAAAAAATCTTGGAGTGGACAGCCGCCGATATCTGATATTTCAGAGGTGAGTGAATATACTAGAGTTTGAATCAAGCAAATCTTTGGGCAAAAGATTCCTTTCAAACCTATTCCCACTTCTTACCAACACAGATATATAGTCAGGCTTTAGTGAACACAGTAAGGAAATATATGGACTATTTACTAGGATGGGATGCTACCTTAAAGTATAATCAATTAAAGAGGCCAATGACCTGGCAGTGATAAAAAGTTGTCCAAGCAAGATAGGATAAGAGATTTCTAATGACTTTTCTTTTGTGGGGAAGATATAATATGGTTGTAGGGTAAACAGCTATTCAAAAATTTATATTAAAATCACTATCCTGATTTGGAGGAGGAAATGTTCCTCTTCCAAATTAAGAAAATTAAGACTTTCTAAGCATACTTTAAAAATACTGGGTTAAGAAGATGCAAAGTGACATAAAACTTGTGTTGACAAGTGAGAACTTGCATCTTAGAAAGAATAATTTCAGCTATTTAATGTCACTGCTGGATTTTACACAAACTATAAACACTTGGTAAAGATGGAACAAAGAAGTACAATGTCAAGAGTACAAACAAACCCTAAAGACATACAAAGAGAAAATGTCCTATTTCAAATAAATTGACAGGGTGTGTTCCGTTAAGGTAGGGTATATCTCAGAAATACAGGAGAAGTAAGAATGAAATAATGGACATCACAAATTTTTAGTAAATCAGGTAAATTCTGGAACATTTTTACTTGTCTCTAAAAGGCAAAGCGCTGCCTGATGTGGTGTTCATAAAACTGTGGCTGAAATAGAATCAAGAATTAATAACATAGACTCTGAAGTTAACCACACTTCTGATCCCTTATGCCTGCTGTAGAACCACCTCTCAAGTTTTAGGTTGTTAATTATGAGGGTTGAGGTGGGAAATTTTTTACTTCGCTTTCATCTTCCTAAGCTTGGCTTCAGATTCCTGAGCTTTACTCTGATCAATTCAGCAGATCTAACTGTAGTTGTGTTGTACAAGTCACCAATTCTTTTTTAGAACGTGTTATATTCCAAACTAGTAAAGCATTTGAGTAGAAAAGATACACTAAAGAAGGAATTTCATATACACAGCCAGTTTGCTAGCTACTCATTCCTCTTCACTCTGCTGCCATACAAGACTTTAGATTTTCTGCAAGACCATGTGTCTCAGCTCCTGAAAACAAGAACTTTGAGTGAAGTTTTACACTTTGTGAACTGTTTCATTGGGAAAGGCTGAAGTGAGTGATTAAACTTATGTAACTTGTTTTGTTTTAGCTTTGGAGAATTGGATTAATTACTCCCTGGGGCTTTTTGGATCCTGCAGGGAGCATCTTTGAGACCAAGTTTCAGGGCCAGGATTATATTTACACAATTAAGTGTAGTCTTTGAATATTTTATGATGCACACTACTGAATCCATCACATGCATGTATTAAGAACAGAAGCTGCTCCCACTTACTTCAAATTGATTTTTTTCAATGTCTTCTTAATGTAGACACACAAAAATATCGATTCCTCATCACTGTGCATAACTTAAATTATTAAAAGTTAAAAATTAACATTTCCACATTATTTGTATTTTAATTATTAATGAAAACATTGCCAAGAAGAAAAAAAAATTGATAGAAAATTAATTTTTTTTTAAATGCACTTATTTTTAAAGCTGACCTTTATACTTTATCTTATCTTTAATATCTTAAAGTAACACTTTTAATGCAGGCTTCACTTTGATCAGCTCTTTTTAATTAACTTTAAAAATGGGAGTGTTTTACGGCACAGTCTTTATCAATTTTTTTATTTAGCTATTAACACTTATGTTTTACCTTCAGCAGAGCATTATCAGATTTCTATTGAGTCAGGCTTTGGTATATAGCAAAGATCTTGATACATCTAGCAAGCAGTTAACCTCTTAGTCTGCTCTCTCTTGTAACTCTGATTATGATGAATGAGTGGTTAGTTCTAAGTAATTCTGTTTTATGTCAATAAATTAATCAAACAGTCGTTGGTATATGGGCATTAGGAAGGCAGAGAGAAAATGAAGCTGTCTGTGGACACTCTATAACCCTCACCCTTTTAAGTAATATGATTTAAAAAGTTAATGCTGACATCAAATGTTGGTATTGCTCATCCATACTCTAGAATATGACATTCTTTGTGTTATTTACATAAAATGAGAAATACCCTACTTTATTTATTACTCACAGCATAGCTTAAAGAAAATTCTCTTTACAGCTTTCCTAAGATACTGCATTGTAGTTATTAAATTACCTGAAGCTTTGGGTTTGTGATAAACAACCATTTCTTCTACAAGTACCTGGGCTCTGCAAATGTCAATCCCTCGCTGAAAACCTGTCCAGGTACGGACTTGTGCAAGTACTTTGCCTCTACATTCTTAATTGGGCTTCTTAACACAAGTATTTCCTATTCCTCTCTCCCAAGCATTGCACACAACTGCAATAACATATAGAATTGTTTGGATGAGGATTTGCAATTTATTTCTTAGCACTTTTTCAAAGGAGTTTTTAGACAACAGATGGATCTAGTGCATTGCACAGATCTCATCCAGCACACATATGGAGCAGCAGCAGAGCAAGGAAGCCCTTGCTTATATACAGAGCATGGCAGTCCTTTGAAAAAGAAAAAGCATTTCTAGCAGCAGTTTCACTAAATGATTCAACTTCATCAGAAAGTAAGCAGAGACCACATGTGTGGCCCCTGTCTTTGTGCAATGTGCCAGGAGCTGGTTGGATGGTGCTCTTGCCCACACTGGTGTCCTCGTTCCAGTAACTGCTAAAGAGTCTACAGCCTGAAACCCCTTGGGTTTATGTGAATTAAGACTGTTATTTTGTGTATTTTCTCTTGTGCCATACATTTCATTCTTCACAAAGAATTGAAGGAGACTGCTGTGCTATGCTAAATATCAAAATCCCAAATGTAGTTTAAATGCACTATTTGTTTATTATAAGAAAAACTGTCTAAAATGAATACAACGCTTTCACAATGCAAGCATTCTGTGTACCTATTAATTTTTTTACTTATTACCAAGACACAGACTGTATAGTTAATAGAGAAGCAGCCAAAAAATGTCTGCTGCACCCAGAAGGTAAATGGGAACTCAGATAGGAGTAGGTTTCTGGGCCAGCATCAGGCAACAGACTTTCCTTCTATTAGAACTAGAAGTCCCCAGGTGACCTCCCACAACCACACAGCTTTAGATAAAATCACACAGGGGAGTCCATCAGACATCCCAGCTGGAAGCACAGGCTAGAGAGAGAATCGGATGCTGAAAAACAAACGGAATTTTTCGTATTCGAGTTCTGTCCTGTTCTTAGCGGAGGGGTGGCCCAGCAACCTTTCCCTCCCCTTGAGTCCTTTTCCCACACCTTCCTCTCTTCAGGTACAAGTATAAAGCTCTGGATGAATGCAGCTATGCAGCTATCAGATCCTCACCAGCAAATGTGTTTGGGCATCAGATTTTAGCTGAGTGTAAAGAAATACTTTTCCCGCTTTCATTATCTTTCTACTCAACCTACTCTCTCTTAAAAACATCTAAAATACGCATATTTAGGAAAGTTTTCTCAGACAAAAAAACTCTTCAAGGCAGGTGTCTTCTTTTCTATTTATTTGTCCCACATGTTATATATTGGAAATTTGTTTCTTACCAGAAAATTTGTGTGTTACAAGCCTTACACAAAACCAGCAAGATAGGGTTCCACTAGAAATTGATTTTATAGTCACAATTTATAAAATAAACCCAGGAAAACAGAGCTTCAAATTGCTGAGGGTCTAGTTAAATGATGGTTCAACCAGATCATTTTACATTAGCATGTCACAATGTTAGCAGGAGGGGAGGCATAAGAGGATAAAGGCCTCGGATACCTGCAGCACACACACGCCAAAAAAGGTATTGGTGTTGCAGCAAACAGAGATTCTAGTTAGGCATCACTTTGCTTTATTAATAGGAGCTTTTAAAGACTCATCTCTTTATAGAAAGAGGTATGTGATAAGCTAGCAAACATCTCCTTGATCAAAATGGTGATTAACAATCCTGTCTTACGAAGAGAAAAATGGAGATCAACTTTTTAAGACTTCAGTTCAGTATATTGCTTTTCTAGAAAGTAGAGACTGTATATTTTCCCAAATATATGAACTCAATTCAGTAATTCAGTAGAACATCACATGTTATCAATTAAACCCATAAGGTAAATAGCACCAAAGACATATATGCCTTCCTTTGCTCCAAATAAGCTGGGCTTTCTTTGACTTTGCTATACAAATATTCAAAATTAAATAATTTTCTCCTCTTAAATAAGCTGGTAGAAATACAAAGAAAAAATCTGTTTGGCCAGATGCTCTGTGGTGTAAATAGAAACAGTCCAAAACAGAAAAACAAAAAGAGTATAAAAGTTGCCTTAAAAATAAGATTGGGAAAAAATATTAAATATTGAATTTTAAGCAAAGCATGATTCTGTTGATATGCTGATTAGAGTGTTTGAAAAGATAAAATTTACCTACCCACTATGTCAGTTTTGTTGTGTCATAATGTGTGTGCATGTGTGTGCTCCCTAAGTTTTCTGGCTTTATTCTCAAACCTTCTTTGGAAAAAAATACTAGTGTTCATTTTTAAAGAAATTTTATTTTATTCCCAAATACAATTATATTATTTTCACCATGTTTTCAATACAGGTGTTTCAAGACACTGAAGTTTCATGGGCTTCAACACCTCTCATTTCAGGTTTTATTTTTCTCTCTCTGTCAGTGTTTTCACATGGTAGCCAAGTCACAATAAAATGTTTACACAGAAACTGAACTGCTAGTAAATAGATATATCTAATTGCTGATGTACAAGCAAAATTTGGTCTAAATGCTCTGTTATTAGAGGACACTTATTTTGCCATCCATATCTTTAAATAACTATTGCAGTTTACTACTGGACAAACCTACTTGAAAGAACAATTAAATAAATTAAACCATGTTAAAACCACATTCCTGAAAAAAAAAGTAACCTTTAGTTAGGACAATTACTCTGTGGGCGTAAAACAAAAGCACAAATGTCATATTTTCCATGAAATTTACTTTTGTATGAATCATCAATCCTGTTTTCTCCTGAGCTAGACTAGCCAAATATGACAAAAAAATCCCAAAGTTGCCTGAACTGGATGATCCAAGTAATTACATGTTACAGCAGAATGCATCTATGACAAAACTTTCAAAAATTTGAGGAAAAAGTTATTATAGCCCCTGGTTGAAATAGCTTTGGTATAGACCTATAGCAGTATTTAGCTGATCTTGCTGTATTCCCATATAAAAATATGCACAGTTTCAAAGATCAATCTTCCTAGCACTGATCTGCACTGCTTCCCTTTGGAGTACAGATCAAACAAACACGCTATAAAAACATGCCCAAATATTATAGCATAACATGAAAAAGGTATACACCTCTCATTAGCATTTTGTAAATACTGCTTCGAATTGAATCTTCTCAAAAGTCCTGATACGTGCAAACTTTTTGTCTTCCACACCGACCCCCAAAGCTCCCATCTTCTCCTTTGCTTAGGGCCTATTTGTTCAGCCTCAGGCCCTGATCCTCAGTCCATCAGCTTCAATGGTCAGCTCACATGCATAAGTATTTGCAGAAATCAAGTCTTTAAATGGAAAGGTACCTCAGGTCACAAGCTGTCCTGTTGGTCTATTTTATTTGTCTCCATTTATGACACTGTACATAGTCCTGTTAGTGCATAGTAAGAGTCTGTATCTGCCTGACTCATGTACAGAATATTTGTAAGTTTGGAGAGGTAAAATAGAGATGATTTAAGAAGATCTAATCCTATATTACTGTAGAAGCTATACTTTAGTGCTGTTCTCAGTATGTGAGGAAACACAGGGCTGAATCCATCGGTTGTACCTCCTACATTTTATTTTATTTTCAGTTTATGTGAACTTAAGGTTTGCATATGTTTCTAGACATATAGTGCTAAACACTAAAATAAGTCCTTTAAGCAGAGAAGAACAGTCAGCATAGTGTTGGCTTCCCCAGATATTCATGTCACTGTAATTGAAGTCTGGGTTGCAGAGGACACCTATCATGAGCCAGGCTGTGGCTCATCATTTCATACAGTCATTTACTCAGCTCCATTGCTCAGGCTGCTGAACCACATCCCAGCTCTCATGGCCACAGTATGTCAGGTGCCTCAGCTGTACTAACAACTTGCCCTGCAACAGCCAGTGTGCAGTTGTGTGATATTAACAGTCCATACTTCTCATGGGAGTTTAAATACTTACTTGATTGATCTAAATACAAGAATTGTTGTCCAAGTACTTTTTTATGCCACTTTTGTTTACCACAGCTCTTTGTTGATGTCAGCCAAGAAGAGCAGGACTCAGATCAGCAGTCCACAATATAATTACTAAAGCCCTTTTTATGTTTGTAACACTAGATGAACATGAACTAAACAATACTTACAACTTCTCACCCAACTAGCTTGGTACACAAAAAGTTCACCATGAAACTACCATTGAATTTACTGCATTGCTTTCCTTGGAAAGTGTGCTCCATATTGAGGTATAAAGAGGTGCTCTTTGTATAGACTTATGTTACAATTTCCATTTTTAGAAGAGAAAAATGATGAAAAGAAAATGATGGCTTAAAAAAAAATGCAGTAACAAAGCCAGAAGGAATATAACAAATTCCTCACTCTCAATTCAGTAATCACTTTATATTTCCTTCTCAGAACTATTTTTCAATGGTAATACTTGGTTTTAAACTGTTTATCTTATTTGATAATATTTTTCTTATCTCTGACTGACAATGCTCATTAAAAAAATGCTGACCTGTAAGTGAAGGAAAGTGCAAATAGCATAGCAAAACCATATGTGAAAACGAACATTTGTAAAGAGGAAGAGTTAGTACAAATTGAACATATTTCCATATTGAGAGGAGAACCAGCCATATTTTTTCCCTGATGAATGCAGTTTTGTGAACATCCTTTTCCACAAATGATTGAATAAATATTTTTTCATAAACTGTATTTGTGACTTAAGAGAACAAGCTGCATAGATTGGTTTCATTTATACTACATCATACAAGAGGTATTGCAATAATTTATATCATGCCAAGTCTAAGGCCCATTAGATTTTCCTTATTATACTTGACTAAAGCTAAACAGCAATTCCGAAAGCTTTCTATTTGTTGCATGAATAACTATCTTCCTCCCAGGTGCTCTCCTCTGGCTTTCCCTTTCTCAAAGCATTTCTCTTTAGGTGTAGTCCATTTGATGCGTTTGAACTTGGGCATACTCTGAAACATGTTCTTGAGCTGTGGCCTGAATGACCAAGGTTTTTCTGCAACCATAGAGGTCAGCTTCCTCCAAGGGATACAAAAATGTATTTCTAGTTCAGCAGATGTTGATCATCCTAGTGTTTCCTCAATAACACCATACAGCACTTCCTCTAAAAGTGCTGTCTATCTTGAGTCACAGCCCCAGTTCTTTTCTAGAAATTATTTTCATTGCAAAAACATGACGCAGTGGTGTCATTAGCAAGTGCCACCATTGATGTGTGACTGTAAGCTGTTCTCCCATCATTGTTATTATTATAAAAACAAAAATAAAGCTTGGAATAATAATATTTACTGTTAATTCAGAATTTGTAGCTCCTCTGAATAGCAGAAGCATAAGTTGGTAGCAAAAAACCTACCAAAAGTTTAAAAGTAGTGAGGTCAAATTCTTGCTAAATGAACATGTTAAAACTGTGATACAACAGTGACATTTTAAAATTTCTTCTATTCCCCATGTCAAAAGAGCAGTAGAAAGATGCACATAACAGAGAAAATAATAAATACTTACAAATACACAAGAAAATCAGCCCCAGCTCCCAGAAATCATGAATTCATGAAACTGACCTGAAAATATAAAAGAAAAAAAAAAGTTGAAACAAAAGAAAGCCCAGAACTGATAAAGGTTACTTTTTTATTATTATAAAATAGTTACGAGTTTTTACCATGAACTGAATAAAACAGAATACAAGACTGTTGTCACGCTTTCAGCCAAGTAATTTACACAGAATTTGTTTCCAGGAAGCCAATACCAAGAGAAACAATTATTTCATTGTTCTGCATCTCACACCATAGCAACCCAGTCCATTATGGCTTCTAAGAACTGTCATAAATGCAAGCATGGTTATCTTTTAATAAGGAAAATAGCTGTGAGGGGGGTTTTGGCTTGGAGTTTTTGCTTTTTTTTTTTTATGTTCTCAAGTGTTACAGAACATTTATTACTTTTTTTTATTTAAGTACTTTGTTAACAGCATTTTGCCGCTTACCTGGTGTAAAATTATTGTTTAGGTCGTTTAATTGGAACCTATCTAAGGCAAAATTTATACAAAGAAGAAAGACTAACGATTTTGTTCTCTTATGGTCTAGATCCCAGTTAGAAGCTTAGCCTAAGTACAATGCAGTCACTATAAGGCATGATTAAATCCAACATTCTTTTTCCTGCATACCCCTCAGTTCTAGTTGGAAAGGTAACAGATGCAACTCAAACCCACAGAGCTCGCCTTATAAAATTCTTTAACTAGCACAATGACTCACTTTATGCCTCTAAATATCCATGGTTTCCTCTCTCCAGAACCCCCATGCATTAGAAGGTAGTTCAGTAGTTTATTTTTATTGTTTGGTCTACATACAGCACATTTTTAGTTCTTAGGAAAACAAAGAAACTTTGTTGCACAGCCCTTGTTTTCTTTCCAAAATGTGAGGATGGATATGGGTAACATTAAACTGAAAATAGTAATGGAGCCTGGGCAACTAGTTTAGGTCAAAACCTTTTTGTTCTCTGTGAGCTATCTGATTAATTTGCAGTTCATAAAACAGTGGGTGTAAGCTCAGTTTAAAAACATGTAACTATATTTAAAGATGAAATCGTCATTTTTGTTAGCCCCCAGTAATCTTTAAGAAACACCTTCCCACAACATTTCTGTATCCTAAAGTGCACCAGCCAGTACTGCACAGTGCCTAGAGACAAGGAGAGAATACCAAACTTATCTTGATGCAGAATATCCTCCTTATTTCATACACCCACCCTGAAGTGCATATTATTCATTCCAACCAAGCCCTCCCCCATCCTGAAAGTACACATTTAATTGTGTCTTCTCTCCTGTAATACCAACAGAGAGTCAACAAATCTCATTTGCTCTATCAATGCAGTGTTATTATTATATATTTTAAAAGCAAGTCTGAATCTCATTATCAGCTGATTTATGCCATTAGTGTGCTTTGGAGCCACCAATTAAACAAGGACAGTGGTTCATGAGGTCACAGTTAATTAATCTGAAAGTATAAATACACTTTAATGCACACCACCTCATGTAGAGAATTTAGGAACAAAGCACCAAACCTTTATTCTGGCCAAGCAATTAGGGGGAAAGGTTAAATATACAAAATTTTAAACTTAGCTTTAGCACTCTGGAGATCTACCAGGGGAAAAGTTCCATTTGGTAAAAAATGCTGCAGAACAATAGGTATGTGAAGCCTTGATTCTTACAGCAACAGTGCAAGTGAGGGAGAAGAACAGGGGTAACTGTACCCAGTGATCCCGAGCTTGTTGCCCAGATAACACCTCAGAACTGTGAATCAGCTGCAAGCTTATCCATTATGGAGCTGGTCAGTGTGGGGGAAAAAATCCCAACCCTAAAGAGCCTGATCTATTCGAAATGGACTCATCAGTGTGGGGGTGGCTGTTGCATTCAGCAGACTGTACAAAACTGACCTTTCTTTCAACCACTTTCCCTTAGTAAATTTAATAAAATAGTGCAATCAAGGAAGGGTTCAGTAATACCCACAGTCTACCAACACAAGCAGAGTGCAAGGAAAATGCTGAAAACAGTCTAATCGACCAGAAACAGCTATTCATAGTGACAATTCAAGTATGAGGTATCTAGACTTTACATGGAAGAAAATACCTTTGTCTTACTGCCTGGACTCATCTTACTTTGCACGGTTCTCTGCCCAAAAGAAAGACAACATAGCTAACACATAGACACACAAAAGTAAGCCACATGACCTGATTAGATGGAGTAGTTGTTATCTATTTTTTCTTCTCTTACACCTGTAGTCCTATATTCTATAGCCTCCATCACTTTTATTATTTTTAGATGCCCAAGTACTTTTCCTTAAACTGAAAATAAACCCTAGTTTCTTATCTACATAGAAAACTTTCCGTCCATCAAACACTGACATCACAACATTAATAACAAATTATTCTGTTAGCTCAAACCATCTACATTTTCACTTTAGATGTCTTGAGTTGAACTCCAGGTGACCACACAGGTGACCAGCTGTTGCATAAATATATAAAAGAACAAAGCTGTCTTTAAAGTATTCTGTTGTTTTAATTGGTACAAATCCCACCAGAAATTTCACTCCGATATTTTGCAGTTTAAGTGCTCTCAAACCATTCTGAATACCTGCAATTTCTGCATGTTTGGAAGGTTGCTACCATCCTTATCAAAGATTTGCTCTCCCAGTGCCACTATGAAAGGGGGGAAATAAATCTGTTAGAGCAGCTTACGCTCTGATTTCAGGTACCTTTGCTAAAGAGTTAGTAAAGGTAACCACTCCTCATTGACCTAAGAATATTACACAGTCATCCAACAATTTAACAGAATCCCTCAAAATAACTCAATTTTCAAAAAGCTAAGCTTTTGCTTGCCTTGCGAGCACATATTGACACCAAGAGAACACTGGACATAAAACAGATTATGGACATCACTAAATGATGGTAGGACCTTGTTTACCATATGTGTTATGAACAAAAGAAAATTCCATGAAAAGCCAAATGTCAGTTATCAAATAGCCATCTTTTCACCCAGTCAGCTCTTAATAATTCCAATAGGTACCAGTTTTCAGAAAAAAAAAAATTAAATGGTTTTGGAAAGCAGAAAAAATATTTACTAATTTTAAAAAATCCTTAATTAAAATATCCTGATGTTTCTAAGATAGAGCCTCTACAGGTAGCCTGTATTTTCTGTGCACAGTCACCAGTGAGCATGAAGGAAGCCTGGAAGCAAAAAATGGAAGCAGCTATTTAGTAAAAAGCATGGCATCATGTTATATCATTTGAGAATGTGGCCTATCATTGTGGGCTGCTGGGACTAAAATATGTATCATTTAAAAACTGTTAAAAAACTATTTTCAGAATTATAGCATGATGTGAAATGAGAAAAAGGAATAATACAGAAATGAAACTACACATTTAGGGCCTGAATCACATAGCAATTTCACACCCTTAAACGTGCAACATTTCACAATTAAAGCATCATTAATGGCCTGTAAATGTCTAGACAGAATCACAAAAATTAAAGAAGGAGTAGGCTGATTGTAAGGAGAACCTTTGAACCAGATTTCTAAAAATCTTCCTTAATTCAGATAAAGGGCACAGTTTCAAGATGGTTAATGAAAAATGTTTTACTTACACGCAGAAAATTCTTCATACATGATCATTTTAAAACAGGAAAGCAAACGCAGTAGTTAACCACTATGAGCAAATTTCTGGTATCTTCCCTTTGTTTCACTCCTGCTCAAACACTCAAGGATTGTATTTTACCACCTTTGCTGGCTTGTTTCTTGAAATCTTTATTATTCTTGGTTCTATGCATAGCCAAAAAAAAACCAAAATCCCCAAACAAATAAACAAACAAAAAATCCAACCAATCCAAACTAACTACCACATTGTTTCCCTCTCGCTTTTCATTTTAGAATAGTCCTTCTGCAGTAATCTTCATTTGGATTTTTGTACTCCTTAACAGAGATTGCAGTCAAGTGATCCATCAAAGAAGGAATCAGGGCATGCCACCTGTTCCACAAGTGGTAATTTTAAAACACATTGCATCACAGTGAGTTAAGAACCACACCACAGCGCATAGAGTGTAAAATTGGTCTCCAAAGCTCTGTACTCAGTTGCTGCTTTTGTTACAGATTTTCTGCTCAACCTTTAGCAGAAGTTGCTTTGTGCTTCTTAGTTCCTCATACACAAAAAGGAGCTACTATTTCTTCCCTCTGTAGCAGTGATGCTTTACAATTCTACACCCCAGAAGCTGTGATGTCGTTATTACAGAAACGAGGCTCAAAAGAAGTACCTAAAATAGGCTACATCTCCACAGTTTTGCAGGGAGATATGAGCTCACTCTGCCCACACTTGGAGATGACTGGCCACAAACCCACTCTAATCCAGTTTAGCTCTGGTTAGCACTTACGTAAACTACATGACTTCCAGTTTAGAGCAACCTCACATCTGCCTACAAAAAACATGTCAACATACACATACAATGATGGTGTTTCTGTAAACTACCTCTTAAAGAAAAGGAGCCCCATAAACATCACCACTTTTGCCAAGCTCCACAGACAGTGGTTCCCCGTCTTTCCCAAAAGGGTGTCACTCGGTAGTGGCACATTACCTGGCAGTGTTACATTATATAACTGGCTGTAAAAGCTCCTTATCATCTCCTCTCTAACAAATAATTGTGTTATTTTGTAAAGGTCTCCAACAGGCAATTCAGGAAGGTTCCTCTGCTGTCTGCTTGCAGATCTATGAAGCATCCAATCATTACAGGACGTGAGCATAGAATAAAAAATGTATGTAGTATCACTTCATAGCGTAGCATCAACTTAAGTCTAAAAAGGATTTTGATGAAAAAAAGTATTGCATATCTCCAACAACTAATTTAAATATATTACTATATCTACCACTAAAATTACACTTGAAAACACCAAAAACATCTAATTCACCGTGCAGATGAAAGAAATACCTAAATATGCATTTATTCCTTCATTTAAAAGGCAGGGTGCTAGCATTCCAGATCTGATAAGCTTTGTGTGCATACTTTTGAGCAGATAAGAACCACAAGACATACACCACGCTGCTTGGAAGGCTGAAGGGAGAGGAGGAGCTCCAGTTATAACTCATCGGCTGCAGACAGCAAAAGCCTCCTCTGTTGCCCGGGGAAAGGTGGTAAATGCTGCTGGCTCCCTGCTCCCACATCAAGGGACTCAAATTTCCCTGGAGTTCCTGCACCAGCCCACTGTCACTCACATGGTGTGCTGGGACACAAAAAACACCTCTGAACTTCTGGTGAGCTACACGGCATTTTCACAGCCACAGGCTCGGGCGTTCCTGATCAATACGACTGAATTAAAGAAAACAGAGAAAGCTTTCACAACAGGGCTGTTTCTGTAGCATTTACATGTGCAGATCCGTGTACTGAAGGCACTACAAGGTAAATTAAGCCCTGAATGAAAATTTACAGCATTACAAGCCCCAAGAAGTATGGCCGGGATTTCAAACACAAGAAACCCTTGCAGTACTGTGCTGTTGGAAGGATGTAGCAAGTACAGAGAGAGCTTTACAGCTAATCCAAACTGCACTCCAGAGTTACTCTCTACACCTGGAGAAGCTGTGGGGGCTGCAGAGGATGTGGCTTGGAAGTGACATCCAGGGTCACTCTGCAGAGACTCACTTTTGTCAGGCCCCTGTGGAAATCAACCACACAAAGACCGAAAGGGCGGCGTTGGCATTGACCTGCATTATAATACTTGGCCATTTTTTTTCTCTTCTCTCTCTCTGGGTCTCAACTATACTCTCACCATGTGGAATGATAGCTTTTTAATCTCTTCCTATGGGTGTACTTGCAGCTATAGCAGAGTCTCCTGGCATGACTGTAATACAGTCTCATAAGGGTTCTCCACGTGCAACTTTAACACAAAATAATAACATTTTTGTTCATTATATAATACTATCTTTATGCAACAATACACATACCAGGAGCTGTTAGCTTACCATTTGGATGTAATTTTTCTTGCCAAATTGTACTAAAATTAACAATACTTTCAGTAGTTTTTGGCTCCCTTTATCTTTTGAATACATAATGTGTCAGGTTCCCTTGCCTTTCATATGCAGACCAATGTTTAAAATAATTTTGCTGAAGAATTGGCTTACTGTGTTTAAAAGAGGGTATATTCTTTCAGCTCAGTCATATGACTGAAAACAACAGTATAAAAAATATAAAATATTATTCAAACTGTAATTCACCATGCAGTTAAGTCTCTTTAATGAGCTTCTTGAGGTCTGGATTGGACCAAACTGAAATTCTCTTACACGACAGAATGGAATTGCATTGATTTTTTATTCAAATCAACTATCTATATCTATGGGTGCCTATTTATCCTCAATTTTTTAATATCTATTACCTATATATATTTTTATATTTAGATATAAGTGATGACCTGCTCTGAGCAAAAAGAAAAGGTCTTTCTGGAAAGAAAAATGAAAACAAATTACATGTCTGTAATTTCCTGGCCTGACAAAGCATCAAGAATTATGTAGAGTTGAGAACACTTAGATAACTTGGGAGGCTTTGAGTCACTGAACATCCCTCAGTGCCTGATGCTGTCGCACTCAGGCCACAGAAAGGGTTTAGGATACATCTTCATCAGGTTCTTTCACTGCACTTTGACTTAAACACCTACTCAACTGTACTTGTGCTACATTTACCAGATGCAAACTCCTTGGTACATTTTTTTTTATAGTGTAACACCTACATATGCATAGACAAGGCTTGGAATAGTAACAGAAAGCTAAAGCCCTTGAGCAAAGATATATTATATATATCTATATATATGGGGGGCAGGGGGAGTGGTAATTCTGAAAGCCCAGTTTTACCATTCTACCACTATTTCCAAGAGTTAAAAATGGTAAGACAGCTGAAATGTTTAGCTGATATTTTAGAGATATCAACAATGATACTAGTGCATGGTAACACATCACCATATTTAAAATTCCAGCATAATTATCCCATATAGCATGTGGATTTGATGGTTCCCTGACAACTGGAGATTCAACCTGACACAACTGCAATGCACTTAAACAACAAAAAAACCATAGAGATTGATGGTTTCGATTAAATTCAAAAAAACAAGGAGGAGAAAAACAAAAAAGAATAGAAAAAGAGAAAAAGGGAAAAGGGGAAAAGAAGCTAAGTCAGCTGCACACAAACTAACAATTTTTCTGACCCATCTATTTTGTAATATTATAAGTGTGCCATTTGTTCCCATTGAAATTAGTATTAATCCAGACAAAATATTGGGATTCTGTGTTGGAGAGTCCCATGTAACAGAAGCTAAGATTTTTCAAAGCTAGTTAAGTAGGACATAAAAATCAATTAGAAGGCCTTAAGAATGTCTGCCTTCAGGTCTACTTCCCTGGATTCCCTGAGGGACAAAACCTCCTTACTCCATATCTTGGAGTTTTCTTTCCCTGAAACCCTGAAACATAATAATTATAGCTAAAATCCTTTTTTTTCCGTTAGTCGTGTACTAACATCCCCTCTCAGCTCCCATTTTTGTAATTCATTTATCCTGACACTATAATCAGAGAAAAGGAGGTCCAGGCGCTCTATTTTTCATTTCACTTTAGAAAAATAAGTCAGTAAAATTTCTTTCTTCCAAGACCCATTCAATTAGGATCCCACCTTACATGTGGATCCTCTGTGAGAACTGTTTCCAAGTACATGGCACAGAGTGCCCCAGAAAGGATATTGCTTTATATTCTGCCCAAAGGACCCCTCTATTTGTGATTATCTACAATTATCAGTCCTAAAGATAATTAACTCTCACCTGCTGGACAAATAAATCAGTCAAAAAAAAAAAAAAAAAAAGAACCACATTATCTCATCAAGCCCTCAAAATAAAAACCTTTTGGCCTTCTTTCAGTGTCTCCTAAAGCATGGCTACTTCAGTACTTAAAAAAGGAAGAAAAAAATTGTGTTAATTAA
>NW_008236629.1:813445-822658 GCF_000691975.1 Corvus brachyrhynchos
ACCTTGAAACAGAAATTTGCCTTCAATGGCAAAGCTATCAGTTTGATAAGGTTTTACCCTTTGGAGATTTATCAAGTGTAGCCCTAGTTTTTTTGGATTTTTCACCTATGACATCTCTGTCAAAATCTGAACTGAGATTTTGACAAATACTTGTTGTCTATCATCTAAAGGTTTGGACCTCCTATTTTTTCTGTGACATTTGCCTCTGCCAGATATTTTGAAACCAGAACTGAAATATGTTCACCAAAGACAGAAATTCTTTCAGGCAATACTGCCCATCAAAAAAATGATATGATGACCCTTTACTCCAATTTATGTTAAGCACAGTCCTGGGTACTAAAGTCAAGCAGGTTAAAATGCTAAAGCACTACTTTGTATCAGCCAAAAAAAATCAGTTTTATGTTCATAGCCTGGTTTTTATACTGGTTGTAGGAATCACATAACAGTAAACTCAGAGTCAGTTACCCTACACTTTAGGACAGAATGTCCCAAGCTACAAATTTAAAGGCGAGTTTGGGGGAAGGGTTCAGTTTCTCATGTGCTTAAAATTATTTAGATAGTCACAGCCTCTTTAGACAGTCATATAAAACCATATCTCAAGGCACTTACCAGCATTGCTTGACATCTATGAGCCCCAGGCTATCTGCACCTGCCCTCAGCAAGGTACTGACAGGCTGCAATGAAAAGCTGATGGCTAGAGGGGTGGTTACTAGGCGCTTTGCATGCAATATTTCAAAAATGTAAGTGGAATACTGATCTTACTAAAGAAAAAAAAAATTTTTTAAATCACACTCAAGAAGTTGGCAAACCTAAAAGTTTCACCAAATTAACTCATCAGCCTGACATGTCTCTTTACAAGATCTTATCACTGCTTTAACCGAACAAAAGAAAGGAAGGAAGAAAAGAAAAATATGCAGAGAATAACTTCTATTTCTCTAAAAAGAAAGTTCTATAGGAAGTACTTCAAATGTGTTTCTGTCTTGTGCTAAATGAAGCAGGTCCTGCTGTGGAATTTTAGGGTGGTGTTTTACCCGTTTTCTTTTTAATGAACACCAGAGTGAACATCACAGCAACATCCATCAGAAATCATTAGAGCACAAGTTATAACTATTCCCTGGTACCCATAAAATATGTAGGTTTTCTTCTTTTTTATTTTTTATTATTATTGCAAAATTTTCCAATTCCTCTATTTTACTTTAACTCAACACACTTTGCTTCTTTGAGCTAGAAATTTCCCTTTTTCCAGGTGACCCTGCCCTCTTTTTCTGGTATATGAACCCTTTGGAATGCAGTGCAAAGTTAACTACTTATGTATAAGTAAACTTATAAGAAAAATTTCTGGGAAATTAAGAAAAGAGAAAATGTTGATATTCCACTTTCAAAAACCAAGATCATGTTCTTAGAAAATCTCTCTGACTTTTCTTATTCTTCCTTATTCTCCCTTTCCTTCATTTAAGAAACTGTGAAATGTCAGTTATAGTTCCAATGGTAACATTTATACTTTCAATTATTTTATTGCAAACTACTCCTTGATTCCAAATAACTTAATCCACTTTCTTTGCAACTAAGGGTGTCAGGGTGGTGCTGCAGGTCACGGTTCTTTCCAAAATCCCATTGTTCTCATTGCTGTGTAAATTGTCACAGAGAGACTGAAAAGTCTACAGTTCTCAGAGGACAGGAATTTTCAAAATATCAGCAGACAGAGTATTCAGTGTGAATAAATATGGTCCTTCAAAGAAATATAGCAAACCCTAGGGATTCCTCTGAATCCACAGGAAAGCATGGCTATTTTGGGGACACAGGGTTAAAACCTTCCTGTACTTGTTTTATCACAGAACAATGAATAGTTTAATGGATCTAGGATTTTGCCTTTTGTTCTGTCATCCCAAAGATGTAACGAACCTTTCAGATATTTCCAGAACTTGACTGAATTATAATAACCTGGCAATTCACTGCAAAGTCAGAAATTACTATTGTTAATCACCACAAGAATATATTTTGCACCTATACAGCACTTCCTAAAGTAATTTTAAATTACCTTACAAGAAGACAAATATTTGAAAATACTAGAGTTGGATGACATTTTCCTCTGCACAGAGTGCCAACATAAAGTTTTTGGAACTTTCAAGCCATAATTTGAAGATCTAGGAACACACATTTCAAATACCGGTGCCCTATACTGGGTGAAATAAGAAGTCACCTCCTTGAAAATCAGAGAATAAGATTCTACTTAATGAGATCAGAAAGAGCAGAATCCCAGTCTAAGCCATGTAGAGTGCCACAAAACTCAGTAAAAATACTATTAAAACATTTTTAAACTTTTAACTTTAAAAAAATTACATTACTCTCATAAGTCAGATGAATCCTCTGTGTAGGCATGCTGACTTGGATTCTGAGATGAACTCATCACAAGTTGCTTAAGTGCATGTACAAAAATTAACAGATAATTATATAAAAAAATTTGCAAGATGGCTCAATGCCAACAAGAGTCTCCCATCAATCACATATTATACTTTTCTTGATATCTCTCCCTATGCAGAGAAGCAGCTGTGCTGTGTAGCAAGTCCCAACAATTTTTAAAACCTGACTCCTGGAGACAAAATAAGATGGTCTGAAAACAAAACCAGTTAGACCCTTCTGGTTTTACTTGTTCTTATGTGGCAACACAAGTTGCAGGATTCTCACATTTTAGTGAACTCAAATTTCACACCATTTCAAAGATCCAGTCCAATCCTACAGAAGCCAAAGTACTTGCATGGTGTGAGTGATGGCTGTATTTGGCCTCATTAGCTCAAATATGCCTCATCCAAGATGTATTTCAACAAGCCAACCCTGCAATCACGCAGCAGTCAATGGTGATGCTTTTCATTATTTCAGTGACAATAACAACAAGAGTTTCAGGCAAGGGTAATAGTATTCCTGTGTAAAAACTGGAAGCAAATACTACCATCACTAGGATTTAGCAAACATGTAGAAATGCAAAAAGAAAAAAAAGTCACACGCAGAACTTTTCATTCAAATACATACAAAGCCCTCTGTGATTACAGCACACAAATTACTGCTATGCTGTTACCAGCCTTGACTGGAAGGTATTAAAATTAAAAGCCAAATTTTAACACTGCAGAAACAAATCAATCAACACTTTCAGCTTGAATGGACTCACTTTATGAAATCAAGCAACATTGCAGGAGTTAAAAAGTGTGCTATGTGATCTGCTATTTAATCTTTTCATTTCTTTGCTCTAAATGTGGCCTGTCCAAATTCCTCCAATAGGAAAATTTTCTAAAAGAACAGACCACTTTTGAGCCATTTCAGTCTAGATGTGGAAAATAAACAACACTGCTATACACCTGAACCCAAAATGTAGGATATATTCATATTGTGGGAGAGTTACACATTAGCAGCACACTATGAAAACTGGGCATGCTGGGAAAATATCAAGCTATTTGAACAAAAACAGTATTATTCATAACGTAGTTTTTCCACTTTGGAAACATAACTTGGCACACTCTCTATTAGGCCCAAGTATTCTGAGCTTCAGATACTCCTACAGAGCAGCAAAGTGGGTTTTATTCAGCTACATGCAAAGAAATATAGTTATTTCTTTTCTGTGTCTGAAAATAACTTGTCCACTCCAATAGAAAGTCTGCTGCTAGAGAGGTTGATAATTAAGCTTTTGGAGTTTGCCATCCATTAAAACTTGATGATCCCACCCAAAGCGCTTCATCATCAGAACCATCTGGTGCTCTTTCTGCACAATTACCAAAATACAGAACATATTTTGACTTGGCACTTGCATTTGGTAGACACTTCAGTCATTTTATAAGCAACAAGGCAGCATCTTGCCAAAGCACGGCCTCAAAAGGAAATTTCAACACACCAGAATCTGACTTCTATCCCAGGAAGTTCTACCAGGGTAGAAAGAAGGAATGTCTTCGCCTTCGGTAATGTGCTCACCTTCACATACAAGATACCTCTTACCAAATTCATTTCTCTGTGTTACCTCTATATGTTGATTATTCAAAGCATTATCTAGCATATTAGGGGTAAAGTGAAGAGCCTCAATTCTGAAAATCATTTTCTTTGAAGAAGCCTGCCTCTGAAATCAAGCTAATGATCCGCCAGAAATCAAATTATTAGCAGTAAAAGGAACCAAAGGCATTTCACAATGCTACTCTGAAGATGAATATGGAGAATATTTCACCTTGGACTCTCCCACCACATTTTTTTTCAGTGTCTGCACATAGTGCAATAGTGTGAGCACAGCCCTAAATGTAGGAAAGCCTGAAAAACAATGGGAGAAGTAGGGAATATGGACTAATCTTGAATGATACTTGACTTCTTTTTTGGCTCTTAGTTTCCAAGATTTTCTACAAAAAAGAAAACATGATGAGAACATGGAACATACTTCCAAAAGTATTAATAGGAGTCATTTCCAGATTGCCTTTAATTCACTTGTTTTAGTCATCTCTGCCAGAAAAATTTGTATCAGAAGTTGAAAATTCCTATGCAGTAATGATGTTATTCTCAGCTTTCTCAGGACAGTATCAAGAACAGGAAAAAACAAAAATAAGAGAACTCAGTTGAAGTGATTTCTCAAATCAGGACATTTGAGTTACTTTTAGGAATTCTGAGGATAGGTCTACATTTAATGTCCCTCACCTATAAGCACCCCGTAAGCAAGGACACAAAATGATGCAAACATTTTGGAACATATAGTCTAAGGAATTTACTTTATATATTATCCCTGGTGGAAATAATGTTTCTCACAAAGGCTTCTGTTTATTGAACATACAAATTATTAACCTGGTTGGCATCAAAATAGGCCAACTGCTCCCCAATTAGTGAAAATATATGAAAAAAGAAACAAGAAAAAAAAATTTTTTAAATAGTGAAGCATACAAATACATCCCAAATGACAACTGCAAGTTCCAGAGCAAATAAATAATTGTTGCACTGCATACAGCATGGAAACCACAAAAATATATAGACCAAAAAACACAGGTTTTCAAACCCAATGGTCATACCAGAACATGGATTTGCCCCCATCAAAATTTTCATATATATAAAATGGATCACTAAAACATTAGAAATAACAGACAAAAGATGGATAATTGACAGGTAAAATAATAAAAGATCGAATAATTGTACACACAGACAACTGAACAAAAATTTATGAAAAAATTAGTAAGAAAGTAACATAAGAAATTTGGATGGAAATTAAAGAATCTATTATTGCAAGTAACATTGAGGGGATAGTCCCTCAACAAAACAACATTCTGAAGAAACAAGTTTCATGAAATTATAATAGCAAAGTGCAACAAAGGGATGTATAAAATATGTAATCACATAAAAATATTTCTGCACAAGAGTATAAGGCATGGAACTAACGAAAGTGAGAAATTAGAAACAGTCAATTTGGTGAAGAGATCTATGGGTGCACATGGCAATCTGAGGCATCACAATCACATTCATCCCTATTAGACAAGCCATCAGACAGGCAAATGTAATATATGAGCAAGTAAATAAACATTTGACTACATAGAGTGTCATCTTCATTGGGTGACAATCCAAAGAGTCTGTATCTCCTTGTTGGCAAAAACAAACTGCACATTACATCCTTATTTTTATAGGGGATCTCGAAGCAGATTTCCTAACATCAGAGATTTAAAAAAACAAATACAGCTTACTTATTCTCACAGCTTTTTCTCTTTTAATTTTATCACAGCCAACAGTATTGTAAAAAGTAGCAAATTGCCATCAAGTCATAGGCCCGTATTTTTTGAGTGCCAGCATGATTTCTTAAGTCTCTACCAACAAGTGAAAAGATCAAAAGTATTTACTTTCAGGAAGACTAATCAGATTACTGTCACCTTACAAAAGCATTACAGGGCGTCCTTGTTATTTCAACTATTTCATCACAGTGACATGTAACAACCACAATGTGTTGATAAAGCGCCAAACCCAAAGGGATAAATCAAAATGCATAAGAATTAAGAGAGAAATAATTCAACTTATACCTTAGAATCTTGAGCAACCTCTACACCACCAGAAAAGCTTTGGAGGGGAAAGATGTTGGTGCTTTCAGGCCAGTGGAATTAATATTTTGGTTTAAATTTCACAGCATCTCAAAAAGGCCAAACCCAATGGATCAGATTCACTAATGTGTTATTTCAGTTTTATTACTTCTCAGAAACAGTGGAGTCTCATTTGCTTTGATACACAGTAATTAGATAAAAAGTCTACATTAAAAAAGAGACAACCTAATATCTCCATCTCATTTTAAAAATAAATATATATATATATATTTTTATGTGATAGGTCCTTACTTTACTTATTCTAATAAAACTAGGAGTTTACCATTCATAAAAGTGACATGTTCTGGCATATTTTTTGATGCAAATTCTGTACAAGCAATGACATGAGATAGTAGTAGACCTAATTCCATTGAACATATCAAGACTGAGTTGCCAGCTTTGAAAAATGGACATTTTTTGCTAAGCAGATGAGCTCATCATGAGCCCAGTGCATGGTTTTTCCTACAATTATGTTCTAATGCAACTGAGAAGCTGGAGGATATAAACAGAGCAAGATATTTCATCTGGCCCTATTCTTGCCTACCCAAATAGGAACAAGAGCAGCAGAGATTTCCCAAGTCCTTCCCATGCACAAATATATTCATTTCTATATGTTTTGGCCTTCAAAACTGTGAATCAGAAACCGGGATCAGACCAGAAATAACTGCAGTCTGCTTTTCACAGAAACACAGTTTTCTTGTTATGCCTTGCTATAGTTATCTATCTTGTAATATCTTATTCTTGTCACATCCTAAAAATCTGCATCACTTTTTTTTTTGCTTCAGGATGAATTCTGCCTTCATCTGCAAACCAGGAGTCCCCACAGAAGCCACAGTGGTTGCACACTGATGTACCAGGAAAAACAGAACTTGCACTTCCAGTTAATCGTCTCCTACGTATTAACACATTTTTATAGTAATACAATACACACAGTTTATGTTGTGATTTAAGAATTAAAAACTAATCACATGTAAAATTGGGCCATTCAAGAAATAACCGCCAAGTAAGTTGGAATTAGAGCTGTATATGAACCATTCGATGCTTGCACTTGCACCAGTGAACTGGAAAAGATCAGTAAGCCAGCAAGGCTTAGGTAGAGAAGCTGACACTCCAGCAGCCTCCACAATCCCCTCTCCTTTAAACAATTAAAACAATCCTTCCATTTAATGGCAAGGAACAGGGAAGGAGCATAGAGGAAATAAGGAATGAAGGGTAAGGAAATAAATCCTTAACAGTATAACCTGCAATGATTTTTTTTTTTTCAGTCGGGTCAAAAATTATTCCATCCTGTTTAATTCTGAAAGCATTTTAAGTTCCTCCTTGTCTAATAATTAATTATAATACAAAATTGTGTGGGGCAAAATAATACCTTTTCTAGATCCAAAAAAAAAAAAAAAAAAAAAGCAGAAGTCTGCCAGCAAAAAATATATTTATCCAATTTTAATATGTGTTTCTCAACTTCCTGTGTACTTATTAGCAAACACTTTCATCACTGTCTGGCTGAAAAACGTCTGTATTGAACAAACAATGCTATTTTTCACTGAGCTCAGTGGTGATATTTTCCTGGAATTTAGAACTGTGAGTCAGTCACATGACAAATTAATTTAAAATATCATCAATTGATCCATATATGATCAGGTTAGAGCCAGGCATATTAGTCTTAGCAAATTATTGTGTTGCTCATCCTCTGGCATCAGCAGTCTTTACTTTATTTTTCTAGCTACTTGGCTGTCAGTTGGAATGAAATTTTCATTGGTTCTTTTGATGAACAGCAGATGTAAAAGCTGAGCTATATCATCTATGACAGGCCAACTGCTTTTGGGGCTATTATTTTAGTTAACAGACAGTATAACTTCAAATTATAAAACATGTTTATACACATATATTTACATTCACAGCTAGCCAGATGCACACAGAATACTCCTGAATTGAGAGATATTCAAGAAAAATGAGAACATTACTGTTTACCTTTCTTCAACATTTAAAATCCTACAGGATCTATAAACTTGGGGGGGAGGAAGGTGTCTTTAAAGGGGGATTGTCTCCTTTTTTTTCCCCCCTCCTTTTTATTTGCAGAAATCCTGCCATACCAATATGTTTTTAGCCATTCTACTGCATTCGAAATTCCCCTTTGGCTTTGAGATACTGTTTCTAATACAGAACAAATATGACCAGATGAACAGAAGTCTCTTCCTGTGAAACAGTAGAAGACAATGTAGAGAAACAGGGACATGGGGAATCCTGAATATGCAAAAGGAAAAGATATCCAAGTCTTTCAAGGAAGAGAAAGCTGAAATCAAATTATACATAACTTAACCAAACTGCAGCAGCTATTTAAGGGTACTTAAAATGAGTCTGTTCTTAAAGTAGTTACTAATTTTGTAAGACTCCATCTTGAGATGACCCTGATTTTTCTAAAGATGATGCCAAAAAACGGTTCAACAGAGTCTCAAGTTCAACTCTAAAAACAAAAGCACACACAGCTGCTTTTGCATTGAAAATGTTGACATTCCGTATCTTGCGAGCTACTGGAAATATATTGAACAAATTCCTTGAACTTGTAAGCCAGGTAATAGGTATAAGGAACAGTCAACCATTATCAAATGAATTCAAGTAATTTTAACACAGCTTTAAAGAGAGAAAATGTAACCTCTTACAAAGGGAGAAAGAAACCCACATATAACTGACACTAAAAAGCTGGGTTGTGTAATAAGCCTAAGAAATAACAACGTATAGTAGCATATTTGGCCTGCTTTAGGCCCACAGCAAAAGTTTTCACCTCTGAAAAATGAATGGAAATTCACAAATTCAGGCACAGATAAAATCTACTCTATATATGCTTTCACAGATGCAGAAATATGGAATACAGTATCTAAATATCTGTTTAATTATGGAGGAGAGAGCAAAGGGTACTTAACAAATCAGAGATCGAAATCTTATTGAAAGACCCTGTTCTTAGTGGAAATCTGGACTAGCCAGATGCTGCTGCATAAATGGATTAGCTGTTTGTGTATGCTACACGTTGGGGATGGTCTGGCAGAGTATCAGGGCTGGTAGGGCCACAGACCTGATGAGAGGCCACCGCTGAGGACCTGCAGCTTTGGTAGCTAGCAAAGCCATAGAGCTTCTGTATAGG
>NW_008236629.1:822740-852448 GCF_000691975.1 Corvus brachyrhynchos
AGCCTACTATTATTTGCAAAACAAATCTGTCCCAGCGTTGCTGCTGGGAAGAGTCGGAATTATGCGCAGGTGAAGAATTTGACTTTCCATCCTAAAATGCATTCGACTATGACTCGTGCCAGTGAGGTGCCTGAACAAATTACTCACCAAACCAAGCTTAGAGAGCAAGTCAGTCACCTCACCCCTATAAAAACAGATGAGTGGTACCCACACATGTGGAAGATGCATCAGAACTCTAACCTAATACTTTCACAAGGCACCTCTGGTTTTGTCTAGCGTTACCTAAAGCTGTTCCACAACTGTCTTTTAATGCCTAATTTGAAAGACATCTGAAACATCCTTAATTTACACAGCACATCATGACTACTCAATTAAGCAGGAAAAAAAGTACTTTCACAATAAAAGACCAGTGATATCAAGCCAGGTGATGTCTCAAATCAAAACACTGATCCTCACTCTTTCAGTGCCAATAAAATGAAAGATAAAATTGCTGATAGCAGTCAAACACAGAAGTGCTTTATTTTCAGACTTAAAGTATGCAAGACTTCTCTACCATAAAAACTGCAAGTAGAACACTTGTGAATTATGAAGGTCCTTCCTTTTTAAACAAATTTAGAAAATGTAATCATCCTTCACAGGTGAGATATTCTGTTTATTCTATGGAGAATCATTTCAGTCTAAATTAAACTCTTCAAATGGTTTTGATGATTGCTGCAATAAGGACACAACAGGGAAAAGATCTGGGAAGAGAATAACACGTGTTAGATGAATGGCTGACAGAAATATTTCTGGTATATGAAAACCACTGGTGTTTTTTTAACCAAATAACAGTATTATTTTTTCAAAGCACAAAAAGTAATCCTGTTTATCTGTCCTAAATAAAAATGCCAATTTGCACTCTCCTCTTCAATTTTCTTCAAATTGTAGTGAGCATATCAAAGAAAAATTAAATATACAGGTCTTTTCAGCATTCAAAAAATCCCACCAGTGATATAAAGACACCTTCCAGATACCAGTCTCAGAAAACCCTGGCCATTCACCGTGTAAAAATGAGGCCTTTTTGGTTGTTTTGACCTTAAGTAACCAGACATAGGGCAGACCAAAAATGACTTGTTTGTTAACAATCTAAGACATAAGTCCTGCTACAGACTGCTTAGAATTTATGCAATTCAGAATCTAAATTAGATTTTGATAAGACAAGTAGTGACAAAAAGCAAAGAAAGATGTTAAAAACACAATATACGGCATTCTCTGTTTATTCTGACCCTAACCTCAAACCTCACAGACAGAGGAAACATAACCAAGTAGATACTGAAAAACACTTGTGGAAAGAATTGTTTCATATACTCCTCTCTTCCAGGCTGTCTCTACACTCATACATGTTTAACAGTATGATTAAGAACAGTATTGCCAGCAGACATGGAAAATTCTAATACGAAGTCACAAAACTACACCATTACTGAAACACAGGTGAAAGACATCCTACTACATATTTGAGGGCTTTTTTGTCGTATATGACATGCTTGCCAGTTCATGACTTTAATTATCTCAACACCAAATGTTTTTATAAGAGAAATCTCAAAAGAATAACCAGGAATACTGAAATCCAGGTAATTTAAAAGCTTATCTTAAAAGATACCCTATAATCTTAATCATTATTTTTAATAATGATAAGATTATAAGATTATAACTTAATCATCCTGCTGCTAACGCTCTTATTTCCAAGAAATACCCAGTGATCCTTTACATATTGCTCAAGATGAACTGTAGTAAAGCTCTGTTTGTCAAGTGTCTACTGCAAGAATCATTTGTCTTCCTTAAGGACATTTGCCTTCTGTAGCAATGTACCTTCTGGAGGCTTCTTGTACACACCAAGCAGTCAACAAATGGACTGAAGAAGAAGGAGAAGGCCAAGAGAGGCTCATTTCACCTCCATGGAGGATGTTTCCATGGCGACTCTTTACAAAAGCCAATGCAGCTCCAGGCTGCACCATTTGCACTTTTAGCCTCCTCTGAAATGAAGAAGTCTCACTGAAACCAAACCGTTCCTGCTATTGGAGTTGCAACAGGCACACTGAGAGATCAGATCCACACACACACGGTTTCTGCACGGCCATGCTCAGTCTGCTGCTGGTCCCAAGGACTTTGCCAGGTTTATGGACAAGATTTGAGGTTTAATACACAGTGTCATCTTCACTGCAGTAGGATAATGGGGAATGCAAGACATGAGCCTGCTGGCAGATTCAGAGCAGAAGAGCTGAGCTGCAGCTTAAGCTTAGACCCTTAAGAGAAGGAACTGAGGAAAAGGACCTGGGATGTTGCTCTTACTAGAGGGTCACTCTGAGATATGGAGATTTTGGAAGATAAGGAGTCCAACCTACATAAGGGTCACAGGTCTAAAGTTACCATTGTACATAATTAGGCGATAAGCAGCTTATTACGTGCCCTCATAATCAAGGGCTTGTTCCAAAGCCTGTTTAAGTCAATAGGAATCTTTCTATTGACTTCAAAGAGGCTTTTGATCAAGCCCTGCCTACTTAGTAGGATACCTCTCTCCCTATGTCATAACTTAGCAATTGCCATCAGGGAGAACTCAAACTGACAGGCTCATGGTGCAACACAGAGGTGCTGCTGAGAGGACACTTTCATTTAAAGACATTTGAGCCCATTTTGTAACTTCATCCAACTGCTGATCTTCAGTACCTGGGACATTTACAGGGTAAGAACAGAAAAAATCATTGGCTTGAGGGAAGGGGTAGCACTGAGAGACCTCCTGTGTTCACTGGGTCTAATTTTTCTTGATGTACAGCCACAAGAATATTGCCACAGAATGTACAGCCACAGAGACTATTGCCACAGAATGTAAACACACATCTCTCAATCCAAACAAAAGGAATGGAGGAATCACCAAGTTCCCTCTAATACACATAATACATTATTTATATCCTTCCCTGACCATTAGGCAGTATCACATAATAATCATTTATACAGTTCCATATTTCTACATACATATTAATTCTGAAAATGCATACTGCGTGGCCACACTGTAACTTGTCAGTGACAGACATTGTGGAAATCCCCCTTATTTCATGGATCATTGATCCAATGTGTAAATCCTTCTTAGCTTGCAAGCCATTGACCAGATAAACCATAAGGGCTCCAAAAGGAAAGAGCCTTTCTGGTCTGTCGAGCAAATTCAGCAATAGCACAAGTACTTCAAACCCACATGTGAAAACCTCTTTGAAATTAGGGTCCTGATCCTGCACACCCTTATCCCATAACCTAGAAGTCATCCCAATGAGACTCTGATACATTTGTCATGCACTCCTAGAAAAAGAACACTGTGCTACACCTTTAATGTTTGTGTCCAGAATCGAGAACCAAATACAATCAGAAAAATAATATCTAGAATAACTCAGCCTTTTAAGGTTTTCCACTCCAAATAAATAAATACTACATACTACATGAAGCAGGAAAAAAATGTCATTTTTTTTAATTCAAAAAGTAGGAAAACATGCATCTATATATACTGACTTTTTAAAATTTATATACTCTCCTAACTTTCAAAAGAGCTAATTGGACTTTCTCACCATCTTTGATACTATTAAAAATCACAGATTTTAAGCCAATTCTGCAGATTTACAGCTATAATTCAGCAGCTGAATGCCTTTGAAAATATATCTGCTAGTACCACAGACAATGCTCTTACAATAATATTTTCCCTTTTAAGCATTTTGTTAGATAACCTATATTTTCCTTAATTTCAGTTCTGAGGCAAATGCAAATTCAAAGCAGAGAAATACAAATGTTGTTTTCTGTGGTGCTGGCACACTGCTATTTTCCAGATCGCCCTAACATGAGGTAACTATTATCGATTATGAAAGCACAACAGGTGGGTCACATGAAAGGTCACATTAGTTTTGTTCACAGGGCCAAACAGAAGGTTTTCATTATCCTTAATAAAAACAGAAGCAAGTAATAAAATATATCATTGCAATAACATATCTCTCCATTCATATGCAATAACCTCATACATTGGGTCCTACCATTTCAAAATACTGTTGTTGGCTCCAGCAGCATGATTATTTTTGCGGCTGCTACTCAGAAAAATAATATTATAAATCATAGTTTGACTTGCAAATTTCCACACTGTTCTTTTGAACTGCTTTTTGAAATGTTTTTCTGGACAAAACTCCTCAAAGCATGAGCTTGCTTAGAAATATTAAGTAGCCTAAACGGTCAATAAGGCAGCAAAGATTTTTAGTAATTCCTGTCATTAGTGTAATAGCAAATCATGGCTCCTAGAGGTAGTCAGGCACCTTGTTTAAACCCTGATGGTAAGTTATGGTAGACTCATAACTCAGACATGGTGTAAAAAAGTCAGAACATATTAGATCCTTTCACAACAGTCTTCAGGACAAATGGATTTAACAGCTCTGTTCTGCTTGTGACACACATTGATGTACAAAAACACATCAGTGCACCAGCATGGACAGCAAAGGTTTACAGCTCAAAATCAATGTAACATATTGCTGCACCTACTGAAAGCATATTTTATTTTTGTCACTTAGGTATCTCATATGGATATCATCCATCTTAAATATATTTTGGTTCAAATTCTAGAAGGCCTGTGTTTAAAACAACAGCAGTTAGTCACATTTAGCATCTATATCAGAGAAAATGGTTTATGTTTTCTGTTTATATATTTTTTTTTATTTAAATTTTACTTTTATGTCTTTCTAAATGATGACTAAATATTTCTAGGCTGAACAATAATCAGTACACTGGCTTTTCTCTCCTGCTTTTTTCTAATTAGACTATTCTCCGATGCCCTCTTTTGCTGCTGTGCATCCCCACCTCATGACGAATATACCTGGATATTACGTAGAATTGAAACAAAAAAAAAAAAAAAACCAAAACACTTGTATTTGCCTAAAACATTATTTCCCAAAATAAAATAGGATATAGGCGTCAATATTAACAGTCCAGTGCCTCCCTGCTGATAATGCAGCAACAAAGAGATGTCCTGCTCCTGAAAGCAGCAACTTGTTATCAGAGAGCAACACGTGTTATCGGAAACAGCAAATGTATGGAACAATGTATGGATATCTGCACAATATACCTGGATATTACGTAGAATTGAAACAAAAAAAAAAAAAAAAACCAAAACACTTGTATTTGCCTAAAACATTATTTCCCAAAATAAAATAGGATATAGGCATCAATATTAACAGTCCAGTGCCTCCCTGCTGATAATGCAGCAACAAAGAGATGTCCTGCTCCTGAAAGCAGCAACTTGTTATCAGAGAGCAACACGTGTTATCGGAAACAGCAAATGTATGGAACAATGTATGGATATCTGCACACACAAAATACCCCTGGGAGAATGACTTTAGAGTCCGGTTCCAAAAAAGCGAGCTGCTTATCAGTCTGTCACCCAACTGTACAAAGCTCATCCTGGGGCATGTTGTGTCTGCAGAGTGCCCAGCATTCCGGCAGCACAGGGCCTCCCTCCCCGCAGCCCCCAGTCCTACCAGTTGGAGAACAATGCCTTTCTTTTCAGAGCCACACCTGCTGCCACTTCTGACCAACTATTCCGTCACGTGCTTCCTTAAGAGGTTTTCAAAATCTTTCTCACGATTCGAAAATACGGAGTCGCAACTTCACGCTATTTCATGCCTTTCCTCCTCCCCCCTCACAGCTTGATGTGCTAATATTAAAAATCCTAGAACATAAATCAGTAAGTATATTTCCATGTCGGGTGAGGCAAGGGTGCAGAGCATCTCAAGCATTTTAGGTCAGGGGAAAAAAGTCTCCTCAGTTACAGTCTATCTGATACAGACACACGCTGTGTGGTATTCTCCAGTGTACAGGCTATGCCAAAATCTTTATCTTTTAAAAGTAGTGGTAGGTAAATAATTTAGAGGTGAAAAAAATGCATCTTGAAAGCATAGTTTGTCCAAACAGAATGTGTTTTATTATCTTTCTGCTCAAGCTGAAAATTCCAAGGAGTTATTGGAATTTTTCCAATTTATTTAGATAGCCAAATTTTTATTTCATTTTTTGCTTGCATTTCTGTGTACAGTGTACTGAAAGCAGTTTTCAAAAAGAAATACAATTCAAAATAAAACAAAAAAATTCCTCTGATTGTATCTCTGAATTTTAGAAAAAATTACTACTTTTTGACAAGTCATCTAAAGCCAAAACTGATAAAGTGGTAAAAAGACTTTCTGCCTCCCATATCCGAGAAAGTTGTGAAGCTAAAGGAACCTAATCTAAAATCTTCTATGTAGCTGACTTTACATAACAAAAGTTTACTGTAAAAAATAAATATTGGAGGAAATTTTTCCACGTCAATAACATGATTTATATAATTTACAAAAAGTCAGTCATTTCTTGACAGTCTATTGAAAGATTTACAATATTTATAATTCAGTTATTCCTACATCTTTCATGGTATCTGCACACTAAATCGAACATTTAGCTTAATCAGGGCTCATATCAAAACATCATCTACATTATAGCTAAAATGGGGATTAATTTATAATCAGGGTTTGTCCCACCTGCACGTGGAGCATTCCTCTGGGAATCCATGAGTGACCAGCTTTGTTACAAGTGTACAGAGAATTAAAGATTCTGCTATGGTAAGACTGACACCCGTGGGAGACATATCTAAAACATAACCGGTGAAGCAGCTGAAACAGGAGAACCTAAAGCAAGATTCCTAATCCTAAATTCATATTGTAGCCACCAAGTCAAAGGTGGCCTGATTTTGGAGGCGCTTGGCAAACATCTCTGATTCCAGCAGCAGGCAACTTTCAGAAGACTGTCACACCTACACTTTGAAGTGTTGGAGTGAATCATAACTCTAACTTTAGACATTCCCACTCTGAAAACATTATCCCAGTGTCCATGGGATCATGCATTTGGTCAAAGGTTGGACTTGATCTTGCAGGTCTTTTCCAACTTTAGCAATTCTATGATTTCAGTAAGACTTTCCTAACCAGAATTTGCAGCATATGATTGTTCTCCCCCCCACCCACAAGACTATCCCTGATCAATACATATCATGGCAGTCTCATTTCTGCAAGCATTCCAACCTCCCCTAATTTCATACAGGAGTTTACACATCCCTGTATTTAGCATGTTTCTGGTCTGACACTAATTGACTTTTTTGGCTCAGCTTTGAATCAAACTATTGCCTAACAAAAAACCTAGCACTTCCTTCCTTCAGGATCAAGCAAACATGCATGCACCCATGCAGATATTTTTGATGTATATATACCCCTTTGTAGGGAGAAAGGCAAGCTCCCTCCAAAAATATATGAAAACAGATGACAGGCACCTGTTGCATTCAGTCCTTCTGTAGCATATAAGATACAGACTGAAGTGCTTCTGTATTGCTCGTATTTGCCTGCCCACATCACTCTGAAAGCTACAGGCATGAATGGTTAGTTTCAGAAATAAACATTATTTTTCATCTAACAAAGGGAACTGGCAGTTTAGACTAAAATTTCCAAAGGGTCATGAAAGTCTGGAAGAAAGCCAACACATTCCACACTCCAAAATTGAAAAGCCTGTCTAACAAATGTATCCTCCTCCCTCTCACTTAAGAGTTGTTCTTAGGTCTCCAATACATTTCTTCAAAAGCAGTGAAAGTGTATGCTAACACAACAACCTTGTCCAGCTGGAAAAGCCACCTACGAGACCAAATCAGCAGCTTAACCTTTTAATTTTACTTGTTTGATTAACATGTAGTGTCTATAACCTTGATAGCAGTCATATGCTATTAATTAATTCCTCTAATTCAGGTGGCATACCCATCGCCTTGAGGAAATTTCAGACTTTGGTCAGTATAAGAAATTATACTACATCCTGTGGATGATGAAAAAAAGGAAGGAAAAACCTTTGTACCTACCGAATTGAGCTGTTGTGATTTCAAATCAGTTGTTCTGCACGTACGGATATAATGACAGGAAAAAAAGTAATTATAATTAGGTGTCTATTTTGATTTTTCTCTTCATAGTATCCGTACTGAATGTCATTTGATTTTAACAAACTCTAAAGTCATTTCAGGCAGACACTGTATATCCTTGCTGCTACCGGTCTACTTGGAGTCTCTAGTTTATTTCTACAAAATTTTCATATGCAAGCATTAAAACATTTAAACATTTTTATTACTTAAAAAAAGAATACTTAAACAGTAAGCTGATAATCAAGAAAGGCAAAACAAAACTGATCTGAGCAATGTATTAACAACTGTTTTCAAGGGATGAAAAGAGAGAAAAAAGAAAGAAAAAGAGGGATGGGGAAGAAAATAAAGACAGAAAACCAGAAATCGGTGGGGGGTAAGGTCAATTAACAGTCTGATTTTACAACTGGAGCTATATTACAATTGAGCCCGCAAAAAAGTGTTATTATTTGACTTTAATGGGACTTCATCATGTGCCTGAGACTGGAACTATGAGCAGGACATTCATTACGATTGAATTCTTCATTTGCAACAGATGTCTTCATTGGAATTAAATTTCTATGACCAAGATGCCAAATTTGCTACTCTTACTTGCCTAGAAATTTTCACTAGCATCAACTTCATTGGCAGCAGTAAAAATCTACTCTCACACTCTATCATTACCAAGAAACTGATAAATCAGATAAAATGATAAATCTTCTCAGGGAATATTCACACCACATCACTTCAGATATCTAGTGAAAATGCCTAAATGAGAAACTAAGGCTTTCCATACAACTACCAATGTTCCCAGAACCATAAAAGCAACATGAATAAGAGGCCTTTCTCTACTCTGCATAAAAGAGAAGTTAGATAAACTCTGCATACTACACAGAGAACATTTTCATTTGGAAGACAACAAAGCTTCTCCAGGAAAAAAATTATCTCAGGTTAAATGAATGGAATATTTATACAAAAACAAAATCCAACAAATGAACAGAATTCAGGAGGTGTCTAGGAGATACACTTCGAGAGAAGTTAGACTTGGCAGTTTCAGTAAGTTTTAAATGCAGATTTTCATCACAGGATGTTCTGATTAATACTGAAGATTCATCACTGGAGAAAAAAGTTAGGTAAAGGAAATTAATTCAATACTGATTAAACAGATTCTGATAATAAAACCATCAACGCAAGGAATGTTTTCCCAGAGATAGCAGTAAAAGTCTAAGACTGTGAATCATTTAATAATATACTAAATGTGATTAAAAAAATATATATAGGGGTGGCAACAATGAAGAAATATTTATACTATTAGCTGTAGAGTGTTTTACTAGCTTCCATTTGCTATGGTACTATAAACAGGAAAAATATGTTTCTTTAACAATAGTATCGTAATAGTATCCAAGAAGTAACAAAGCAGTATTCTCTCTTATTGGACATACAAGCTACTTTTAATTTCATAGGCATACAAAACGCCATCATTTTTAATCTGTACCAGACTTTCTGCTAGCTATGTCTAGAAATTAATCTAAAATTTCAGAGCTGGTAGCACTGAAGGGAGTATTGGAGCCATTTGACACCTATATCTCTGCATTCTTCTCAGGACCACAAAACCACCCCACAGTAACCTGGGATATCTGTAAATAATCCATCTTTATGTAGTTGTGAATATTAAAATTAAGGTGGTAATACTACCTTCATATCAAGGCCAATTGTCAATGCTACCACCTTTATAAGTGGACACCATTCACTCAAAACCGTCTCAGAATCACAGCTTTAGGAATTGTACAGTTTATAATAAAAAGATGTTAACGTGGCAAGATGTAAACTTACTCCCTTTTTCCCCTGATATATTTGTTCAAGTTAAAGACTTTGCTTCTGTTCCCTACCATAATCCCTCCTTATAATACATAATATCACAAGTTTCCTAACCCATGAGAGACTTCCAGGGCAACAGTAGTGCATCTTACAGAGCTGGACTTGCATTTATTGAAAAAAAAGGTATTTCCAGCATAATTTTGCTTCCCACCCCACCTTCAGTCTGATATCACCTTCATTTGTTCTTTCAGACAAACACTTCTTAAATGCTATGCCTCATTCTCTTTTCCAGGCAGTTTCCAAGAGTCCCTGGCATCAAATGAGCTGCGAAACCACACTGAGGACTCAGACTCAACATCTCAGCAACAGGATGTTCGCTGTCTGCTGACCTCACAGCGAGGAAGATTCTACCTTAAGCTTCCTGAGTGAACAAATCTTTTCAGATTAGAAATACTGAGCAGAAAATTACAACCATCCTTATCAAGTTCGCACTCTGGAATCTGCTCTCTTTACCAAACACAGAATATCTGACTGACAAGTTTCCTTCTCCATTTGTCCAGCCTATTCTAACAAAGAAAATAAAGTTGGCACAGTGAGTGTTTTTTCACGCTCCTTGACTGAATGCTGTCTATCCCAGTCCCAGAGAAAAAGCAGTTGGAGTAACCCTAACCTACTTTTCTCTACTACTTTTGCACATGGGCACCAATTAAAATATTGAATCCGTGAGTTAAACAGGAGGTGTCTCATTCGACATCAATGACAACCCCACACCACACATTGCCTGAAAGTTAAAATGAATCTCTTTAAAAAAAAGAAAAAATTAGTTTTTAATATCAGCAAGCATGTTAATGGCGGTAAAATGAACAATGCTGAAATTGTTTGAAGGCAGAATTACATTAAATGAAATTCACAAACAAACCCCATTTAGAAAGTAACAACAGATTTTTGAACATTAAAGAGAAACTCATTATATCAAGACAACTCCAATGTAAAAGGCAAACCGACTTCAATCACTGCATATCTGCATGTTAATGAACTTGCTGTGTGCAGCAGGGACTGAACAGTAAGTAATGGGAAGACTGTCTTAAAGCATACAGTACACTTTAAAAAAAAACGCCACCTTTAATCAATGAAACACCTTTTCATTCGTACCTTAATAGCAACTGAAATGATTTCAAACGTAACACAAAGGGAAGATGATACTTAGTAAAGGTTTCTTTAAGACATAACATTTCTTGCACATTCTTTCAGCATTCACATGCTGTCAGCATCACTGTGGCAAAGACTTTCAAGTTTCAGCAGACAGATACCGCCTAGTACAAAGTCTTTGTCATAATAATTTCATTGCAGCCCCCTGATCAAACATCTAGACAAATCTGAGACTGAAAAGTGAGAGCTAACCAGTGACCTTTGATTAGAACCACAAGCACCAGTTTTAATAAAATGCCTCATTCATTGCCTTCCAGTGCCAACAAGGAAGGTGTGTTTGAGCCTGAAAAATGTAGTCAATATACCATTTACACCCATATAATGATTCCTATTATTCACAGTTAAAATTTGTGACTGAAGCAAGTGAAACATAGACATCTTAAAATAGCTAAATGAAAACACACTGACAACATTCTACCTTTAAAATATATTCAGGAGCCTGCCTCTGCCTTTCTGTTGCCTGCTGCTGGCTTTCATGTTTTGCTGATCGTATTGTAATAGGGTTGGCTTTTTTCCCCCCACAAGCGTTCCTTTACACAATGTCTGGTTTGTTACTATTTCTCAAAAATCTATGACTGTTGGCAAAGTCCAGTTTTAAGGGGCCTTTAAATTTGTGCTTCACTTAAGACACAGTGCCCCATTCAAATATAAGTTTATAAAGCTGCCTTTTTGTATATTATACATGAATATTTATATATTAAATTTTGAAAATTCAACTCATTTTTGGAGCTGAACTTCCTATCTAACTTTGAGGGAAGGTTGTAAAAAGACCTAACAAACTTTGCAGTTGTTCAACACATGTTTTTGCTCAAAAGCATCCAAGTTGCTGCTCTCTAATACAGAAGTTCAAGGAAATACAATTAAAATCCATTTCACATATTTGTGCTTTAGCATGTCAGGCAAGAGGACAGAAAGGGGGTCTTATCACATTTATTTCCCACTTGAAAAGCGAAAGTCTTAAGAAGGGTAATAAATATTCAAATGACTTTGCACCACTGAGCTACCATATCAAGCTAATGATCTGTAGTCTGGAGCTCTATAAAAAGAAAGCTTACTGCCTGCCGTCACCTAGAGGTGTTGCTGTAAACACTGTGGGGGGATATTCTCCTCTCAGTGTGTGTGCATGTAACTACACTTAATGTTGTTTTCAAGAAGGAATATATTGCTGAGTTGTAAAACAGAAAGACGGGATGAAACACATGCGAGAAGAGAATGCAAGGACAAAATTAATTGAAAGGAAGTTGCTGGAGATTTAACTTAGCTTCTTTCTTCAGCGTGCTCTGAAGGAGCAGGTTGGTGTTTCAGGCCCCACTTGCATAGCCACAAATAGGAGAGATACAGATGTTCAGTCATACATAGGGTGGGAGCTCATGGCTGCTTAACTAAGAGCAAGATGAGTGAGCTCCACGGCCTGCCAGAGCCTGCTGCAATCTTGAATTCACCGTAACAGAACTACTGAGACCCTAAAGTTGAATGGTCCACTGCGTAAGGGAACAGAGCCCTTCAGGCAGGAAGAAAACAGGAATAAATGACAGATTTGTCATGAACAGTCTGCATCCGTGCTAGAGCACAGATCAGGCAGACTTGTGGTCCATCTAAAAGCCGTGGAGAAAAGGCATCTCCAAGTGCATTAAAGAACCACTTCTAGCCACATATGTAAGGGTACATAAAGTCTTATCTTTATTAAAAAATTTGGCATAAGAAGGAGAGATGGTCTGCAATTTAAGCATAGGCCTGGAAATGAGCCATATCTTCCAAGTTCGAATTTTGGCTAGGACCCAAACCATCTTGAAACCTTCCTGCTTCAGTTTCCCAACTGGAAAAGTGAGAATAAACATACTTGCCTACGGTATTTCTCTCTCAAGAGTGGAGGAATAATTAAACACAGGGCACTAGTATCTTGTCTATTTGGAAGCTCCAACGTGCCTTATCACCTCTAAACAAATGTAAAAGACAGATTGCAATTGTGCATCTTCCCTCCTGCATACATTCACTTTCTAACATGCAAGAGAGCTTAATCATGGTTACGTAGGTTATTTAGGCTGCTCAGAGGAAAAGACAGACTGAAAGAAAACTGCATGAAAAAGGCATGCAGAATCAAAAGTAAAGCTCCTCCAAGGTCCATATTTACTTTCCTTTGAGTCTTACTCTTATAATAGCGCTAATCTTCTTCTAAACCTGGAGGAAAATGCCTGTCATCAGAAACCCTCAGGTTTCTCTCACCAAAGCCAGCAAAAGACAAGTAACCTGGAACTGGATACCAAGGGAGCATGAAACAGTTTGTTTCTCTCCCAACACAGTGACATAAGCCAGGTTTTTACTGTCTCTGCTTTTTGTTCTTGTAGATTGCAAGGCAAGCCATGCTAGCCCAAAGGTGACAGTGGTGCCTTCTTGTCTAACATATATAGTAAGCAGGGCTTTGGACTTTTAAAAAAACTTTCCCCAGTTCTTTGGGCTTTTAAATCAGCTGAAAGAGGCAAAGTTCTGCTCCATTATAAAAATAATATACTATCAGATACCAATTTTTGATCTATCATGATTCCATCAGTGCTGAGCTATTCAGGTTCACTCAGCAGCCATTCAAAGTCTAAGACCTGAATCACCCACAGTTTCTCCCATACCAGGACACAGAGAAAGGTTCTGTTCAGCCTTAGTAATGAAGGATGGTGTGCACAGGCTTTCACAACTTCCTTCCAGGACCTGCCTATAGTATCTCCAGCTCTGCTGGCATCTGCAAAATGGGCTGTTCTCTACTGACTTTTTATTTCTGGCAAACAGCTCTGAAACAGAACTGTGAGAAAGGAAGTGAGTCCTGACTTTGTGAACACAGGTAAGATGCTCAAAAAGAATGAGAAGCAAAGACATCTAAGACTTCTGTTGCATCTAAATGACCATTGTGACACTAAAAAAAAGAGGAAAAGGGAAAAAAGCTGTTATCTTTCATTTGAAGGATAAAAATACCTCCCCATTGGTATTTTAATTGTAACTCATGAGATTTATTTGTCCTCCAAAAGCCACCTTCTGAACTGTCCAAGCACACAGGTCCAGCTCATGCACAACAGACATTCAAACACTTTGCAGCTACAGAATCGGGCTCAAGGAATTTGATTCTGTTTACACTCAAAGCCCAAGTGACCCCTGAAAATATAATACAGGTTTAACATCCTGATTCATTATCTATTTACCAAAGCAAAACTGAATGGCTGAGAGAAGAAACTTTATCACCTTCTACTGATACTCCCCTGATAGTATTTATACATTTTAAACATGCAAGAAGAGACAAAGACAACTTCTCAGAAGTGTTTTAAGTGCTCTGGAGTCTAACAAAAGCCAGGGAAATCTAGAGCTATCTATCTGAAGCTGCCAAGGGATACTGTCTTGTCTGTGTGTGCACATCCTATACCTTTAATGACTTGGCAATTGTCTTTCATTCTATAACAAAAAAAGCTACTGCTAGAGTGACCTATCAGAAGGTCAGATTTCCTAGGTTTTGTTATATGGGCTCTGTACAACCACAGATTTTAAAATATCTTTCAGATTTAGAACAGAATTAGCCTTTGTTTCCTCTAGATAATTTAAAAATTGCTTAATGTCCATTCACACACTAGACATTTTTTCAACTTTTCACATGCAGATATCCAAACATAATTACTGCTGTAACACAATAAAATACTACTGTTTGTTTCTTTCCTAGAGCTGCCTAGAATTACATGACTATTGCCACCAAAATGGAGCAAAACAGACTGTTAAGCATTAGCTCCAAGTTAAGTGGTAACATGATCTATTTAGTGGCACACTTATCAAGTCAGTTCTACTGCTGTTTATTTAAATAGAAATTGAAATATTAGCTGTTCAACAAACTCCAGGCATTCTGTGCAGGAAATTGAGAGGACTCTAGACCTTGCTATAGAGAGAGAATTTTTGACAAGCCTTCCCTAAACAGTTTCCTATTCTGAAGTACAGTAACATCTCTAATAGTCAAGGGGGGAAAAAAAACCAACATAACAAAGCTGAAAGAAGAAAAATGTAGCCAGGGCAGACACAGTGCAGACACATTCACGTAATGATGCTTGCCAGGGTAACAGTCCTTAGGCTCTGCAATTACAGCCTAAGTGAAAGGATACTCTATCCAAAATCGTAAAAGCCAAATGGATTCCTGATAGCACACACTGTTCACTAAAAATTTGTTTTAAAACACAGCTTTATATCATAAAGACTTCTACCTACAATCTCACACTCTTGGAGGGCATTAGAACTACTCAACAAATACTTTAGCCACAGTAGCTAACCAGTTTTTGTCGTGTACCTTTATAATCACTTAAAAAATTCTCTGCAAGACCCAGCTCTACTATCCACATTTTCTTTACATATATATATATATATATTTTAAATCTTGTGATTCGAGATTATAGAGCTAAAGGACAATTTTGTATTCCACTGTTGCCACCTGTCAGTGAGTATTTCCTAAGGGTAGTGCCACTATTCCCAGAGCTTCACACCTCCATATAAAGGGTTGAGTTTTCATTCTAAACTATCTGGCTCTGAATGTTCAGCCATAAAGATTTTGATTTGCTGATAAGAGTGTTGCAATGCAGCAAAACCAAAGGAGAAGTCAAGCAATGTTATCTAAATAAACTAAAATCATTATGCCTGATCTAAGCTACCATACAGCCAGTTTTGTTCAATCAGCATAGCACAAATAGCATATTCTACTGCAAGATAAACTTCAGGATTCACCCTGCAAGCTTTCAGTGAACAGAACAGTCCCAAAATAATTAAATTACCTGAGCAAGGACTTCATAATCATACACAAAGACCTCAGAATCAGAAAGAAAGAAAGAAAGATCCCAGTGCAAAGAAAAAGGTACATTCTTGATGTAATTTTTCTCATGCCTGAAAGTATTAAATATATAGCAAAAATTACACTGGTGTCTTGTGTCTTATGACTAAACACTATTGTTCTACTTCTTAGTTGTAGTGATTTTTTTTTTTTACTGGGAAAGTACTACTCTATTGTACACATTTTCATTTTTAATGGATGATTCACTTGCTTGATACTAAATGGAACAAATGCCTTAGTAACGTAATCAGAAATATGCAGGCATGTGTTTCCAAAATTAATTTTGATATTTCCTGTCACTGAACTTGCCTCATCAGAGCATAATAGTAATTTTATAGTTGTAGCAACGCTGATTTCACCACATAAGAATCTACAGGAACATTTGAAGTTGCACATGTAAAAGAATTTTTTTTTTGTCCTGAACAGCTACACAGACAGTAAGTTTCAAATTCCTATCATCTCCCCAGTAAGTCACACAGAAACTGGATTCAGAATTTCCAAAGGGCAATAGTTTAAATTGCAATCTATGCACAGCTACAGCTTCTCTCTTACGAAAAGATGCAAGTCTAAGCGATAACTATTGAGCATTTGCTCACCATTTAAATCACTTTCTTACTATTTAAAGTGTATATCTCGATCCTTTTAAGTAATTAGGCAATCAGTAAAAAAAAGAATTTGGGCTATTACAATTATTGTTCAAGGGTTAATTCATATAAGCACTGCAGGGGCTGTACTGAACACTTATTTTATAAAAGACCTTTTCCTCCTGCTTCACACAACATTTTTCAGAAAATAAGCAGTTACACAAAAATGTTAACATATGGCAGTATTTTTGGAACTGCTGTAGAAATTAAAGGCAATAAAAATTGCCTTGGACAAGAAAGGACAAATAGGCCAAACCAAATAATTATTCTTGCAGCTTTCTTTAACCACTAACTCCATTTTATATGCAGTTTCCGATCTCTCATATTAAATCTGATCATATATATTTAATTCCATTCTTAAAAATTTCAGTAGACAACTTCAGTGCTAACCTACAACTGCCCTGTCAGAAAATCTTTGATGTCACAGCATAATAGCTCCTGAAAGAACAGCACTAATACTTAATGTAACATGAAACCAGGGCCCTGCAGTGGGGCTGTCTGCTGTCAGGAACAAACAGTTTCACTGCTGTTCCCCAGAAGTGACAAGATTGAGAACTAACAGGGCAGCACCTCCTCGGTGCTACAGGAGACCCGTGCACCAGAGTCACTGGCAAATCCCACAGAGCAACATTACTAAATAACAAACAAACAGAAAAACACTCTAAATAAAAATGTCCAGCACTGCAGCCATAGATGTTCTCTTCATCTCTTGTAAATACAGTTGATGCAAAGATTAATTATTTCCATGCTGCAAATGATAAAACAGGAATCTGTGTTTATGTGGAATTTCTTTATATTTCATGCTTGTAAATAAAGATCCTTGTGCTGCCCTACATATCTTAAATTCTTTTCTAGAATTTTTTATTTTGCTTGCTATGATCATTGGAGCTCTTTAGGTTTGGAGTAGAAGTTCTAAGAATAAAAATATTGCTAGCTGGTCTTCAGCAGAAAACATAAGATACTTTCGTCTGTCAATAACACAGGTGCTTACAGGTACACCTATGAACTTATTATCAGATTTTGACTAATGAAAACCATTGCACCCCTTGTCAGAAAGCAGTGGAAAGATCAGGTTCCAAAATCTTGCATGCCCCCTGTTCTGAATGGCACTGAATGTCTCGTGCTCAGTTCCCCTTTCCACAGAGCTAAAGGGTCCCAGAGGGGGGATGAGATACTCACAGAATTGAGTCCCATATGTCTCTGCTTTGTGCTCCATATTTTTACCTCTTTTAAAACATTTTTAAGATTCACATGTAACATTGCTTTAGGTCAAAATGTATTTCTATACATGAGAGTACCGGACTCCTATGGAAATCAGTTCCATTGCTGGATTTATTTTCTCTCTTGGAAAGCTGACTAGTCTATTTTATAAACTAGCAATAGCTGTATTTTTAAAGTTTATAAAACCTGGCCTCTGGCTAACTTGTAAACATAGGATATATTACCCTTTTGTTTGTAAAGCCTAATCCTACAACTGTCAAGCTGAATAAACCTTTAGACTAATAGTAAAAATATTAAAAAAAATAGTCATCACTAACAGAAAATTGAACTCAGATTGAGATAAAAATGTCAGTGGCACAAGTTTTTGACACATTTGGCACTACTCATAGAACTGGGAACACTTTTACCATTTAAATTTCTTAAAAGCATTCTTGAGCTATCTGATTTTAAACGTCTTAAGGTGATAAATGTTTTTAAACCCTCCTCCTTCAATGAATCTCTGGTAACTGGCAAAAAAAAAGTCATAGTGGTTTAAGCATGTAGGACCTTACTGACACTGAATTGGAAATTAGATTCTTGTGGTGGATTCAGAGCACATGTCCATACAGCAGCATTAAATTTATCTGCTCATACATTTGCAACTCTTAGCATTTGCACCCAGAACACACTTAAACACACTAACCACAGCGCAAACACTGAGTTAGAGACATTCTTTATACCTTGTAGTCTCAGCAGATTGCACAAGAGGAAAGAAGGGTACTGTGAGTAAAGTAACGTGTCCGTAATCACGGTCTGTGGCAGCATCAAAACAATCGATAACGCCAAGTTCTCCTCCCTCGCCCTGAGTGCTGGCGCCCACTGCTCCCCGGGCTGCATCAGAGGCGTGTGCTGCTCCTCCTCGTAGGAGCGCAACAGAACTGCTCTCCCTGCTAGAACTGGCTGTCCCTCCACTCAGACACTGCATGGTCTGAGCTGTGGTTTCAGCTACCTCCCTTCACCACGCAGTGACATTGCATTCGAAGCAATCACACAGTCATTTACTGCACCTCAGCCGAGAGGCAGGAAAGAGGAGCTAAACGTATGATTTCTTCTGTCCCTCCAGCTAGACGTGCAACAACATGCCTGTCTACACTCTAATCTAGGCTATATAAATACTTTACCTCAGCTATTTTAAAGACAGAGCATAAAAAGAAAGACAAACAGTCAAGATTTAAGCTAGCACTTAACTGTACCCCTATTCCATCCTGGTGGGAGCAAGCAAAAACTCTTACACAGACAGTGAAAGTCTCTTCCCTCAGAGGTTTGAAAAGCTCAAGGTTTGTTCCTCCTGAGGAGAAATGGCATCCATTACCTTTCCTGGAGACATCTAGGATTTTTCCCCCAGCTTCCTTTTTTTTTTTTTTTTTTTTAATTCAGTTTATTCAGTTGTGATGCTTCGTCAAGAATTTAGAGACTAATGGACAAATATTTATTTAAAATTCCTATATAATTGACAGCAACCACACAGTAACAGAAAAAGATTCTCTGGTTTCTGAAACACTACTGAGGTAGTGCCAAGATTTTGCTTCTTAACAGAACAGGTGAGAGGAGGAGAAGGAAAACAATTAGAACCATTACCTTACATGGCAAAGACATTTTGAGTCAAGACCAAATATCTGACAGTACTGCCTAGAGATCTCAGTTTAGATAAAGATCACTGCTAATAATTGTCTGAAGAATGATCATTTGGAACAAGTTAAAAAAAAAAATACAAAGAAGGTGGTAGGAAGCAGAGAGACCTTGGAAACAGAAAAGTCAATATAAAAAAATATAATTTATTTTCAGGATTTTATATACTAGCTGTAGACAGCCATTATTAATTTCTGCAGATAAACAACATAGTTCAAACAAGGAAGAAATAAAATCTGGGTCAAATGTCGGTCTCCTGATCAAAAATCTTAGCAATTTCACATTAAACATAAGTTGATTATAAAGAACATATTTATTTAGCATCAGTAATTATGTAAAATGAGCCATTCCCTCTGGAGATTATCCATAGCCTTCTAGACAAAACAAGCCCCAGAAGTTTTTAATCCTGACCATGTTGTGGGCTGATCATTAAACAAAGGAGCAGGTCAGTGAGGAAATTCATAAGCCAAAAAAATATATAAACCACCACCAGTGAATAAGGATTCAGCCCTCCAAAGTGCTAAGCATGTTGGCCCCAATCCAATGAAGTACTTAACTACATGCTGAATTTTAAGCACATACATAGTCTCATTCCCACTGAGATTATTCCTGGGCTTTAAAGCTCACCATGTGCTTATATAGTCTTTTGAACTAGGACCAGAGAACTTGGTATCTTCGAGGACTTGAACCTTGAGTGTTAGGGGCTGGACCTGGAAGAGCTCAAGCATATGAATTTTCTACCTGTCCTAGTCAATAACTCTGAATTTCATTCTAAGGATATGAACCACACATAAATTACATGTTCAGATTTTTGACACCCAAATAAATAAATAAATAAATATTTTCCACTACATCTAGACAAAGAACCAAAACCCATCAACTCCTCTGGCTGAGAAAACACACGTGCTGCTGAGTTCAGTTGTAAGAATCAATATTGGGAATAAATGCCAGCTCTCTAATTCATCATTGCTATTTATTTTATATACAAAAATGGTGAGAAGAGGCAAACTGCTCTTCATACCTCTGATCATAGTCGTTATGGCTCCAACACCAGAGAGCTGGCAGCCTGTGGCTGTCAATGGCTTCTGGCAAATGAGAATCTCTTTACCCAGCAATTGCCTTTACCACAGCTCTGGAATTCACCAGGAGGAGAGGGAGGCCCGAGTGTCACACTGATTATGCTTTCGGACAAGCAAAATAGCAGAAGAGCAAAATGCAAATAAATTCATTTTGCACATCAAACAAATCATGGCTAATATTAAACAGCCTTTTATCTGCATGCAAAAGGGGTTGTTTGTTTAATGTTCCGCCTTTTTTTTTAATTTCAGGGCCCTATTCATTGCAAAAAAAAAAAAAAAGCTCTGAAATACTAAGTATTTTTAAACATAAGTAAAGTCATTTCATTAGAATCTGAACTTTTAAAAAGCTTCATAAGATCTTGACACATTAATCAAGTGAGTACTTGCACAGAGAAACTTAGAGGGAATAGAATGAACCACATGCACCTTTATGTCAGAAACAAGATTTGAATAAATTGTGGAAGGCTATTTTGTGCAGTGGCTGCTGTGCCTCATTTGGACTACTGTATTACACTGTGGCATAGAAATGAAATAGTGAACATGCATAACCAGTCATACAGTGATCCGAAAATAATCAGACAGTTGGCTGCCACAATCTAGCAGCTTTAACTAGATGGAACATTGCTGTGGGGATCCATTTGCTGGTCCACAGCATTCACCAAGAAAAAGCATTAATATGCTCCTTGGCTTTTTTTTTTTACGTGCTTAAGAATTCTGATGAAGCCACAGTAATGAATGATCCCACTAACCCTGGGCACTCTCAGAAGAAACATTGAGGATCTACAGATCCTTCTCTGGAAGTTTCAGTGGCTCAATGTATTTTATGACAAAGCTTCACATTTCTTGTGTTTTTGGAGTGGCTCCACATTTATTACCTCTGCATCTCAGTTATTGAAACATGGGCCCAGCCCAGCCTACCACGCACAGCTGGAAGGCTGCAGGCCATGGTCCAGTTCTTCTAAAAGAACTCTCTCAGGAAGTCCAAAAAACCTTCTTGCTAAAAGTACAAGAACGGCACTATTTTCCAGAAAGCTGCAAAGATAGAAAAACTACTTTTCCCTTTTACATAACAAAATATTTGCAGTTCTGGAGGTTGTACATCCCAGTTATCAACAGCTGTTCAATCATTACTCCCCCTCTAACCTCAATTAATATCCCATTTGATTGTGAGTGACAAAAGTGCTGATTTTGATATCTCATCCTCAGTTCTTGGAAAGTGGAAGAGCCTAAGTGAAGGAGGAGAATAAAGTAATTAGGTATGCCTTGAAAGGCTGCAACCACTAATGCTGATTTGCCCCCACACATCCTAGGGTTTTTTCCTGTCTGTCTGCTTCTCATCCTATCCCCTTTCTTCCTTTTTCCCCTTGTTTCCTCTCATTCAAGTCGTCTCCCTCCCTCCACATTCCCAGAAACTACTTCAGATTCTAAAGTACCTATTTTGTTTCTGCTTTGCTGTAGCTAGTCTCAAAACTTCATCACCTACAAGATCAAAAGGACATAAAATAAAATCTCATTTCACATCCAAAATTCAGATCATAAGCTGGTGTGTATGTATATTGGGATTACTAATTTACACTGATCATCTAGAATCTGCTAATCCTCTCAAAAATGTTTGTTAACAATCAGCTGTTAGAATGATCAGTAAAACACAAAAATGTTTATGATTCGTGCTAACCATTCATGGGCTGATCATATAAATAATATTTATGTATGCTTGCTAAAAAAGACCAAAATGACCGAAGTGGTCCACTCAAACCTTTCCTAGAAACCTACATTTTCTCAGACAGCAAGGACAGATAACTTGTGTCCCAAAGAATTTGCTGTGAATAACTTGATGAGCAACAGAAAAGGAGTACACAGTTGAGTCTTGAATGCAGTGAGCCCTAAAGGGACTTCTTCAAACACTGCATGCTATCTTCTTAGGAGACATCATCACACCATCTATATAGAGAAGTTTTAAAAGTTGACATACATCAAGCTATATCCAAATAATATGTGACTACAGAAATTCTCTGTGCATGTTCAACAGCAACACAAGCATTACAGTTGCTATTCAGTTCAATCATACTATGCATTCACTCACTCTTCCCTCCCATCTTTGTCCTTTCATATCCCTTCCCCTCCTCTTCCTCTCCCTTTGTTTTTTCATCCCTTCTTTTCTCCCACACACTTTCAAGAAGGCCCAATTCAGCACAGAGTGGCATCAGCAGAGACCAGCGACAGCTGCCGTTCCAGCTACAACAGTGAGTGGATTTTAAAAAAATTGAGGGACAGCTTTAAAGTTTGGGAGAGCTGTTTAAACTGAATATGTAATAACTCTATGGAGGATTTGGACTTTAGCTACACTCAATAGGGGTGTTTCATTACCTACTTGTGGGAATGTCACTTGTCTGTGATGAGGTCACAGCCTCCTGGTGGTAAATTCCGTATGTGCTGTTTAGCCCGGTCAGCTGAAAACAAACTAGCAGATGCCACCCTGATTTGCATCCAGTTGCTATTGATACTAAAGGGACAATATGTGAAAGACAGGAAGTATCATGTGGGAGCCACACTTCACCAGTGTGAGGGGAAACAAGCCTTCACCTCCTTTATCTAATCATCCCAAGCTGAATTACTGAAATAGAAAACTCTTCCACAACAGAAACACAGCAATCAAAACCAGTTTGGGGATGGATTTGACTCTTACTGGTTTATAGGTTATCCTAGGGATTTCTGTGCCACTTTGACTGGGATGGAGAGGAGGATTCATCAGAAGCAGGAACAGCTACAGCTTAAACCTTGACGTTTGCACTTCTAATGGAAATCACCCATACAAACAATTCAGCAAAACAGTCTCCTTCTGTTCCTTTTGGGTTTGGTTATGTTACACTCATACTGTGAAAAATTGAATTCAATCTGTCCAAGGGAAGACTTCATATTTAGAAACTCCAGCTAATCCTCCATAATTACTCTTTAGGTACATTTTAACTCTCTCATCCACATTTTATCTTTCCCTGAAAAGACTATGTAACACAGCATTCAGTCTTTCACTTTTACACCATTGTGATGACTTTGTGTTCGTAATTTGATCCCATTCCATCACAGAGAGTTGTGCAATGGTGTTTTCAAATCAACTGTTAGTGGGCACACCCATGCAGCCCATAAAACACATGGCACTAAAATACACACCGGTGTAGCTGCACTGCCCCTGCTAGTCAGAGCTTTTGTTACAGTCTTAAACATCACAGATAGAACCATTCTTGTGTAGTGGAGGCAGCAAAGTTAAAAATAATGAGAATTTTCACTGACTGAAGAACAACACAAACCAGGAGGAAAGACTGTGTAGACCAGCAAGGAGAGAAAAGGCTTTTGGCTTTCACTAAAGGTTGAGGGAAGATCTTTGAAGCAGGGAACAGGGGCTCACTGAACTGCTTGAATACGCAGCAGACCTGGCTTCTTAAAGTCCAGGCTGAGTGTTGAGGGTAAGCACAGAGACACATGAGAATGAGAAGATGCTTTGTCTTACTTCTTTTTCTAGAGCATTAGGTGGCAATATCTTTCTTTCTTGGTCTCTTCTGTTTCACATTTTTCCATATCACTACTCTTCTCTAAACTGACTCCCCACAATCTGTGTAGCTATCATCTCATCCCAACACCAGTCTACTATCTTCTAGCTCATGAAATCAAGCTGAAAAGCTGATCATATCTAACTTGGTTTGAAATAAATTAAGATTCCATTGTTACTTCCAAAGAGAAACACCGTGGGCACCATAATTTCCACGTGGAAAGAACGAGTAGCATAATGGGAGCTAGGGCCTATAGAAGGCAACCAGAAAGCATGAAAGCATTTTCCTGGAATTCATCTTTGACCTTTTGGTTAAGCAAGGAGAGTAGATACAGACAGCAGAATGTAAGAATATGTGCATGTAAACCAGAGGTCAATACTAAATTTCACTCATAGGGACTACCACAACAAAATCACTACTAAAAATATGCTGAAACACAACTACTTAGGGACATTAAAAAAAATTTCCTTGCATATCTACATATGTTTGCACTAAGGTTAAATAAAGTATATTCCCACTGCGGTGGCCTACACGAATCCCTTAGCAGAAGAAAAATATGAAAGGACCTGCAAGAAGATAATCTGCCCTCAGCAGATCAGGTATGAATGAAAGAAAAACAGAAAAAAGAAAAACACACAGCCACAGTCCCCACAATTGCAGGAAGCCAGCAAGCCAGCAGTCAGAATCCCCACATGCTGCATAATATACTGTACCAGAAGACCTGCTGCAAGATAGATATGGAGGGACAGTTGGTCTAACATGTAGTTTATATGAGATGAATTCCTGTTAATACCATCCCAAAGCCATAAGAAACATCATGTAGGCAAACCTGATTCCACCCTGATTGATACCAAATTATTCTCTACAGTTAATCCAATGCAAACGTTACCTTGACTTGCAAGCCTCCTCCCCACACAGTCACAAAAAGTCCTTTCCATTGAACCCTAAAGGAACTGCATCCTGGCCTAAGGAATGTGATTGTGGTGAGAGTAAAAAGGCACCCTTCTGCTTAAGTAAACAGAGTTACACTGGCTTATACCAGCTGAGAATCTGTCAAATACCAAATTATATCAAAATATTCCTCTGAAATATTCCTCTGAAATAGCTCAACATTCAAATTCAATATATATCAAATCCTTCAAAATGCTCATTCTAATAACAATAAGCCAGTCAGACATATGGCACCCCTCTTATTCAGAAAGTTCCCAAAATCTGAGTCCTCATCTAGTTCTACCTATTACTTCAACAGGTGGATTTGGTCCTTCTGAGGTAGAACGCTGTGAGTGTCCTTAGCACAACCACGGCACTGAGGAAAGGAAGTGAGGATTCACTGAGCCAGTTAAAACTACAAGAATGTGGATGAGCAACTCCATCCTATCGTAGCTGGAATTACACCACGACACTGAGGTTAACCCCCCCTACTTGTGCAAAAATACCACGGGTTTTCACTAACCACAAATGGTCAGGAGCTCAGTGGAACGAGCCCATGCACAGCAACATCACAGATGTAAAAAGCAGAACAGTCTCTGAAAGGGTGATATTCCAGCTCAAAGTACCCATGGATACATCCATCAATCATCACCTAAAACGGGACAGAACTAAGCGAGGCTGCAAGATCGCTGCAATGCAATCACAGTGCAAACATCTGTTTGAGCACAAAGTCTTCCTAAAAGCTTCACCTCAGTAGTTCTGGAGCATTAATGGATAGAGCCTCTGTGGAACGAGCATCTCTGAGTAATGAGGAAACTCGCAGAACTCTCTGCCTCCTCCGCACTGGGACACTGACCAACACAGTTTATGAAGTAAACAATTCAACAGCAGCCCTTCCGGAACAGCTCAGGGTGATCCACTCAGGAACTACAGTTACATTTATTCCAGAACAGAGTTTCCAGATAGGGAGCACCATGCAGTATTTTATGTCAATTTTTCCACAATGGCAGGTCCTTGGAGTAATATATATATTCTCCTTATGCTGTGTAACAGTTAGTTGGAATTAGTAAACACATATTGTTCCATTAAAAATATTATGTTCCAGCACATGCATTTAATTTGCCATAAAGTATGGTATGTAAGAAATCACACCATTTTCAATAAATCTGAAAAGATATTAGCATTTTTGTTTCTAATACAAGATATTTTATGCAAGTCATAAAATTTCAGTGGTATATGGAAGGGGTCTTGGAGAAATACACAAAAAAATATGACTATAAACAAGCCATCATTCTGGTAAGAGGAAATACAAACAACCAGAATAAAAATAGTTGATGCACAAAAGCCATAATGAGGGGGTTGCTCAAAAAATAACTTCTACTTTGAATGGTTTGGATGAAATACAAATTATCCACAGAAAAGTGTGGACTGGCATAAATGTTTGTACAAAATTATAAGTATATTTCTAGAAGTATGCGAGAGACAACCGCCTGCATGCTGCACAAGGTCCCAACAACGCTCTGTGTAAGTGCTAGTGCACAGAGTCCAAACCACTGCATTTTAATTACTATGCAGCCTCAGATATATTGCCTTTGATATGGAAATGTTCTTGTTCTCTCATCTTCACATACGGTCTCATGCACAGAAATCTTTATCTGATTCATAAAAAATAAACTAGAATCCAATCTCAACACCTGACCTCAGTGCTTAGAAGTTTTTTACTAAGCATGGTGTCACTATAAAAAGAATGGGTAATATTGATGTAAAGTTAGATATTTGGAGCAATGATATGAAGGATTTGCAGTTAGGAATCAAATCAATACTGCACCTCTGAGGTTTTAGAGTTTCCTATTGCCTTATGTCAGTCTACCAGTGACTGGAGACACAATTGACTACACCTTTCTGTCTAGCTCAAGAAGAAAGAAAAAATATTTAAATGACATCCTGTCTTACCACGGATGGAAGAGATGCAACTCCGCCACTTGCTGTACGGAATAGGTTCTGAAATCTAATAAATCACTAACATCAAACTTTTCACCTTTTTTTTTTTTTTTAATTTGGATGTTACATTCTTGAACATATTTTAAAGATAAGCACTACAAAGTTCACACAAGAAGAAGCAAAATATTTCCCAAGCTTTACTTCAACGAACAGGTAAAATAAACACAAAAATACTTAAAATACCCAGTACTTTCCTGTGTCTTATATTAATATGCTGCCCGTAAGAAGGCTAAAAATTTTGCTTTGCAAATTCTACTAGTCATTCAGAAAAAAACATTAAATATTCAGACCTATTTAGGTAATTCTCCTAGCTCTGTAGAATTGCATTCTCTTTTTCTAAAGAATATGATCTGCGTGAGCTCTCTATAGATGATAATGACCCATCTGTAAATCATTTTGCTGCGGGTTATCTGTTTTTTATCACTGCTAGTACCTGTCTGTCCCTGATATGATACCCTTAAACACATTAACTTGATGGAATGTTTTGCCGGACTTCAAAAAGATATCGATTGATTCATTCTGCACTATAAATGAATTACTCTGATTAACCTAGTTTAACAATATACCTAATTTTATCTTACTCTTTCCAATTCACAAGGTTCAAGAAATATTTGATTGAACTAATTTCCAAGCGATGATTTTCAGACTTGGGACACTGGTTTTTTTCTTCTTAATTTAAGAAGACAAAACAGTAAACACAAAACTGATATGGGTGTTTTAAAATATACAAGAGGCGGAGAGAAATGTCTGTGTACTGATTCTTGTTTCTTTAAGAGAAAATCCATTTTTCAGGTTCCTGTTCTACTAATTGAAAGAGAATTATTTAAAACTTCACTGAATACTTGAATATACGATGGCTATCTGTAGCAGTTTCACGAGTTCCAAAGAACTCTAGACTTTGTGAAAGACAGTAAACTAAAAATTGGCAGGAAATCTCTTACAATGATGTCACAAATATTTGTTGTTGCCACAGAATAATGTTTTAAAAGAACACCTACTTCTGTGCTGAAAAGGCTTTGGGAACATGTAATTATCCAGTTTTATCACTGTAGAAATCGGCTGCTTTCCAGCAAATACATCTATCAGATCTCCCTCTTCTGTGCAGAACTACATCTAAATAAATAGGCACGTATTTCACACAGGCATCACACCAGTCCAGTCCACAACCTTACTAACGACAGGATTTGGGGTATTTTGTTGCTTTCATAATATGATGTAATGGCCTGCAATGACACATGTACAGATACATACTGTGAGAGAATCACGTGTCTAAAAAATTCCAAATGGCTCATAGAAAAGAAAAGAAAATTCAGTTTCTGTGATTTGGTAATAAGTCCCCTAAAATTTCCCATTCTTGCTGTTCTACCTGAGGAAAAACTGAGAAAATTGTGTAAATAAAAATTACACAAGAAGACACTGAAAGGGATGAACAGAAATCAGCTTGCTACAGTACAAACCTGAAACATGCACCTCTGTGTTTCTTGCTGCTACTTGACGAGTTAGTTCTATGTGAACTACCGAACACATCACACAGCAGCACTTCTCTCCCAGGTTCTGACACCATGCAGAAATGTTCCAAGGCTCTGCCTCTGTGATTTACTGTATGAACTGAAATGTTTTAAAAATATGTCACTGTATCACTGCAGTTGACATAGTTCACATGTACACAAACACCCCTATTTGCATAACTTCTGAAAACTTTAGCCACGACACGCAAGGCCTGCCAAACCAGCCCACTGATCTCTAAGGTGACGCTGTGGAAAAAAGGAAATATACAACATCCCATTGTATGGGGTGGAAAGGAAAGTGCATCCTGGCTTCTCTTTCCGAAGTAATTTTTGTTCTGGAAAATAAATAAATTAATAAATAAATACACTGAAGCCTTTGGAGTGTGATCTATACACGTCCAAGGGGGAAATCAACCCAAGTGTAAAAGATTAATGGATATGCTTCCTGAAGTGGTATCTCCCAAGGTGATCACAGTGTTTAGCAGATAAAAGCGGACTAAAGAAACTTTCTAATGCCAACTGAGGAAAAAAAAAGTCTTTGTTATTGCTGTCATCATGCAAAGCTTTGGCCTTTATTGCCACAAGATATTTCAAGGCCTCCAAGAACTGCAGGGATATGTGAATATTTTGGACTAAAAATACAATCAAAGATGCAAAAAACATGCCCAAAGAGATTTTTTTTTTCCTGTTGAGCAGAAGAAGTTCAGCGGGAAGTGACCACAAACAGTTGTTGGCCACATATTAAAAACCACTGGCGAGGGAACAAGCACTGGCAGTTCCCACTTGTGAACAAAATCAAGCTGACAAGTGAAGGCAACTAACTTTGGACATCAGCTATTATTTTCTACAAGTCAGGCACTTGTGGCCTTACCAGTGAAACTGATGGGCTCCACTTTGTTTCTCTTGTCGCTTTCCCCGGTGTGTAAACGCAAAAAGGAAAAAACGCAGCAGTTACATAAGTTGAGCGGAGAGTCGGGAACGTGCAGGGAGAGACAGCCATCTGTCTCGCTCCCTTTATGCTGTGTTATACACATGGCACTGGCTTGCACCCTGCGATCTAGCAGAGAAGGAAACCGAGGGAGCGCTGAGGCAGCCCAGCTCAGCCTCCCAGCAGTACCGAGACGGAGCACTGCGCTGCAGGGAGGAGGGACAAAATAATGCGTTTAGCAGAGGATGAGAGGCTGCCGACCAAAGGGCCTCTTACGCGCTCATCGCTGAATGAATTAAAGTTCGCGGGGAGGAGGCCGGGGGAGCCGGGGCGAGCGACACGAGAAGTGTGACAGGAGGCAAGGGG
>NW_008236629.1:852633-854243 GCF_000691975.1 Corvus brachyrhynchos
TGGAGAGCGGCGCTGGGAGCGATGCCCAGGGCTCACCTTCCCCTCCCCCCGGAGAAGCGCGCTTCGAAATGGTTTTGCAGGCGAGGCTGGCCAGGCTGCGCTCAGTGCAGGGCTTCCAAGAGCAGTGCCTGGGTTGGTTTCCCTATATTCTTTGGCTTTTAATAGCTAGCTGAGGGAAAAAAAGAAAGCATTATTGTTTTCTTTCTTTCCTTCTCTCATTGCCTATTCTAAATTTGACTCCAAAGTTTAAGCAGTTGAATTGGCTAATTCTGAATACAGTCTATTGAGAGACCAGACACAGCAGTATATCCCTGTATAGCAATAGATACAATGTGCTGAATTGGCAGTCTAATTATAAATGTGGCATTTGGACCTCCTTTCAGACCCAGTGCCACCTTACCTTATGAGGGAACTTCAACTACAGCAACTGTTCAAAACAAAATGCCATTACAGGATCAGCTTCACCCAATACTGGAACCAGCCAGGGGATTGTTTTACAAACAGCTTTTCTCACTTAACACAAGAATGTATTATAAGAAAAGTTATGGATAGTGCAGAGTCTGAAGAAAATGCGTATGTAGTTTCTGCCAGGTGTCGAGCTACTTCAAACTGCAGCATACTCCAAATGACCTCATTATTTTCTTTTAAATGTACTCACTATAAATAATTATTCCTTAGTTTTACTAGAATGAGCTGCTAGGTACGCTTGCTGTTTATATTCCAAGCGTAGTGTGCATGTAACGTCATGAGCACAGAAACCCACGAAATATCCTGGCTCAAAACAAAAACCTGCAATAAGATCTTGCCAAAGAACCATGGGGTGCTGAAAAAAAGTTTTTTAAAGGGTCTTTTCCAGGGAAATATTTGTATATAATGGCAGGCTACATGCACATATCTCACATTCATTCTTATTATTTACTTTATGGTATTATAATGGCTTAATTAAATGAGTGGGCACAAGCACGTCAATAAAACAAGTCAAGTCAAGTCGAAGTCTCAAAACAGGTTTCAAAATTGCTCCATTACACGAATACAGAAAGGGAAATTCGTTAATTTTTGGACTTCAAACTCTGTTTGAGAACTGGATAGAACTGTTCTCCAGTCCTCACGATCAGCACTGAGGATGGAAATGGCAAAAAATGTTAAAGTGATGGTAAAAGAAAGCAGTAGGAACAAAGTGCCGCTCGTGTGCCAAAGGCTATTTAAATTTGCTTAATAAACATATACCTTATCTACAAACAGCAGGCGAAGATATATCACTTTATCACAAAAAGTTTCACCTCTCTGTTTTTGGGAAACACCCCTAGGACAGCACTAATCTGCCGTCCTCAGGCTCCCACCGGGCTGCCTTTCCCTGCGGCCCCCCTTCCCCCCCCCCCGGCCACTCAGACACAACACTAATTGTCCTTTCACGGTGCCACTTTCACTCCTTCCCGTCCTTTCACAAATAACAAAACCGCAGCAAACCCCACGGTGAGACGGCCCGCAGGAAGCGGAGACAGCGCTCGGCTGGACAGGAGCGGTGCCTGCGAGTGACCTCCGGGCCCTGGCCGGGCTCGCCGCCCCGCACGGCTCCGGGCGCGGGCGGGGGGGGCGGGCCCGGGGGCGCA
>NW_008236629.1:854350-856080 GCF_000691975.1 Corvus brachyrhynchos
ATTACACGAGCGGGCAGAGCCGGTGCCCGCTCCTCCCCGGAGCAGGGCAAGCCGCAGAGGCACACTCATTAGCTCCCACTGATGATTCCTTTCAGGATCATGAATGGAACAATTGTCAAAAACTGCGGGAAAAAAAACAAGCCCCGAGACTATTATATACAGACACAGCTTGTGTGCGCGCATGTGACAGTTGCAGGCAACCCAGATTTGGCCATAAACTCTTCAGCATTATCCGAGATAAAACATCAAATTGCTTGTACGGTAAAAGAGGCTTCTTATCCCCAATCCAAAAAAATAAACAGCTTCGAAGGTAGTGGAACCCAGGAAAAGAATAAGCTCTCCACCAGACACACCTTGCCTCATTCGTATCCTGCAGCACCGCCTGTAAACAGCTGCTCTAGCTTGTTGCAACTGCCACTATTTTATTTTAAAAGAAGAATAACAGTAATAATAGTAAGTGAAATACTTCCTGAAAACTTACTTTGCATTTAGTTTAGGCACTATTCTTTTTTTCAGCTCGCAAAGGAAGCCGTTTTGTCCAGGTTAGGTATTGTCTACTTATGGATCAGCCTCTGGCTAAGGGTTTATTTTAATTTATGGCTTATGCATTCTTTTAAGGTCGATTTGCATGACCTCCGGCAAAGAGCTAAGGCAGCAAGAAATCCCAAGTCGACTGTTGCCACAAAGCGGCACGCATTTCCCCTTCCCCGGGTGTAAACAGAGCTCTCTGATGATGGACTGCCTTCTTCCCCCCTCCTTGTGTATCACAAATTAGGGTGCGATATCAATTTTAAAGTTTTCTGTATAACTTTATCCAAAGGCTCTGCTGGGAGGGATAAGGCGGCGGCGCAGCGCGGCGGCTCCTCGGGACAGCGCCGCGCCGTGGCCGAGCGCGGCACGGCCGCCGCCGCTCCCGCAGCTTTGTGTGCTCCCCGCAGCCGTCCCCGGCCAACTTCAAAGCACTCACCCACCTCAAACTTAGCGCAGAACCCACAAGCACCACTAAACTCCCTTCGCCTTTCTCCATCCCGCGTCTCTCGGGGTTATCCGCCAGGAGAAACCCACGCGAGCACTTCGGAGCAATGACAGCAGCGCTCCGCTCTCAAAGATTTATTTCGGATTTTATTTTTCCTCTCTTTCTCTCTTTCTCCCTCTCGTGTTAGTTCCTTACGTACAATATCTTCCCGCACCATGTGTTCGCCTGCCGTGGGTGATCTTAAAATACAACGCTGATCTGTCACTACATTTTAAAATAAACTCTACTCGGGAAGGATGAGAAAGTGTTGTGATTTCAAGGTACTGGGGTCCCTTAACGTCTCGGAAACCTCGGGATTCAAACAGCCCCGGAAACTCGCACGGGGACGAGACTATAACTACTTTTCCCTAAAGAAAAGGAAAAAAAAAAAAAAGAAGAAGAAGAAGAAGAAAAAAGAAACACAACACCCTCGTGATATAAAAGTAAATAATCGTGCAGGGGGAGGCGGGGGGAAGGGGTGAATTCAGCAATGTTAAAAGCTAAACAACAGATCTATCTCCGGACGCTGCTGCTTCACTCAATTGCAACTAATAACCCATTAAAGACAGCGCAGGGGGAACCGGATTCTCTCCTGCAAAGCGACATAAATCCAGCGAAAACCCATTAAACCACCGCCACCGCCACCAAGCCACGCAGCACTACACACCACAGCAAACAACAGGTATACAACACAATAGGGCTGGTTTTCCTGGTT
>NW_008236629.1:856110-856571 GCF_000691975.1 Corvus brachyrhynchos
GAGGAGGGAGGGGAGAGGAATAAATGGGTAGTAATTCGGTAAAATAAAATAAAATAAAATAAAATAAATGAACTAGAGTCTGCTGGTGTTTCTCCGGGCCATGGATGTGCAGGATCCCGATCGTTAGAAGTTTGCGGATGGGTTGCCTGGGGATTTGGTTAAAATCAGGTTCATTTTTTTTTTTTTTCCTCCTGAAACAAGTGAAGGCGATGGTTACTGCTGTCAATCTTGGCAATCAATGTGAGCGGCCATGTCGTAAGTATTCAAAGCATTTCCCGTCGTGCAACATCAGAAAGTGAGTGGCCAGGGCATTGATCTGAGGAAGGCAAAAGGAGGCAGGGCTCCCCCGCCCAGACAGCACAGGCAAGATGAGACAACACAGGGAGAGAGAGGAGGGAGAGGGGAAGGGAGGGAGAGAGAGGGAGAGGGAGAGGGAGAGAGAGAGAGAGAGAGAGAGAGAG
>NW_008236629.1:856861-857367 GCF_000691975.1 Corvus brachyrhynchos
GTGCAGGAGGAGGGAAGGGCTGGCGGCGTGGGGAGGGAGCGGGGACTACGAGAGGGAAGCACTCAGCAAGCGCTTACTGACAGCTGATAAATGGGTCTCTGAAGAGCCCGATCCCACAGCACGGCCGGGGGAGGGGAATAAAAGGGAGATGAAATGGGAAGTATAAATTACACCAGAGATGGGAGTCCAGCTACAGGGACCCGGGGAAGAGGAAGGGGAGAGAATGCACTCAGAGTCCACAAACTATTTAGTGATGGATTCAACACAAAGGTGACGAGTGAGTGCAGTGAAAGGGGAAAGACAGGTATGGCCGGAGAGGAAAAACTGATTTAGGACGGACTCGAGCTGAAGTTGGGATTCTCGTGGCGACGACGAGAAATTTTAGCAGCGGCAATATATAAATATCCCTCTCTCTGCCTACCAAAAGGCAACAGATAAGGATTGGAATATCAGCTTGAATACCAATTTAGGAACTCACGCTCTCTTGGAAGTGCTAATTGGGGATG
>NW_008236629.1:857440-860149 GCF_000691975.1 Corvus brachyrhynchos
AGTGGCAGAATACTGCAAACCTAAGAAAGTCTCCCTGCTGTATTTTTGCATTCCAAAGGTAAACATAAAAGAGTCTTTCAAACTGTCAGGGGCCCACAGATCAGGTGGGCAAACAGCGCTGCAGAGCGAACGTCTCCCTCTTTTGATATTATTCACACCTAGGCTAAACTGTTGTTAAGATGGGAGTGCGGAAAGCAACCTCAAGCCCACAAAATGAGAGAGAGAGAGAGAAGTTGTTGATTCATCTCTGTATTTTTGGCACTTTCTCCCCATTTTCCAGAAGGCGCCTGGAACAGTTAGTAACAGACAAACTTTTTAATTTTAAAATAGCTTCATAACTTATAGAGGCCAAAAAGACGAGGAGAGAGCCTGATTTCGCTTTCCTTCTCTCTCAAGTAGAAATTTGCAGACTAGGTTAGACCCAGAAGCACACTCAGCCCCACTGCGAATGAACCTGGCTGCAGCAGGACGTGATGAAAATTGAGCATTAACGCGATGGCACAGGACAGATCTGACCTGGCTCTGTTTCATTTTGTTAACAAGCTGTAAAACTCGACACACTGCTGGAGTCGTGCACGTTGCATCCTCTGCCTTTGCTATCCGAGGTGCTATCGCCCCGCTCGAGGCGAGTTCAGAGAAAATGAGTTGTAAGTCAGAACCTCTTGGAATAGTGGACCTGTTTTAGACAATATTTTTGGCAATCCCACTACAATAAAAGGAGTAACCAAGTCGTATTCGGCAAGCAGCAAACACCTTGAAATAGAACTTTATAATCATCTAATAAAGCTTTATAATCAAATTAGCTGGATGAGAGTATAGTAGCTAATTTCCATGCACTCTTTCAATTTTAATAAAGACACTGAAAAGTGAAATTCAGAGACGGGGGGAACTGTATGATTGTAAATACTGAGTTTGCATTCACCTGCGTTCGGCTAATTCAAAGTATTCACCTTGCTGCAGCTACCCGGTGTATGGAATTAACAGCAGTATATAGCTGTCTTTCGAGATATTTCTCTGTCCTTTTTAAACTTTAATTATAAGAATTTCCGTGATTGGCCACTAACGCTTTCCTTGTAACACATTTAAACCTGCTGCAAGTAAAGCAAACACCTTGACTTTTTGCGCAACTAGTGTAGCTTTGGCGCGCAAAAAGAAAAAAAATATTAAAATGAGCTATGTAAGAAAAGAGATGTAAATCAGAATACAAGGACGAATAGTCTGCCTCAGTCTGCAACTCCAGTAATTTGTTACTGAAAGTTTTTTTCTTCCAAGAAACAGAAAGGGGGAAAAAAATCCCAACCACTCCTCAAATGTAGCATCTTCCTTATTAAATACGAAGCGGGAATGGGACAAGAGATAATTAAGGCAGCAGATAAATCCAACCGCCCACCTAGCTCCAAATCGGGGGAGCATCCCGCTGCACTCCCGAAATTCCAGTGCAGGGAATGACACTGGGTTGGGGCAGGACACGGCAGGGATGCGGCCACGCTCCCACGCGGAGCGCAAGGAACGCTCTCCAGCTTGTTGCTTCCCCTGTGTGATCAATTAAGTTACAGATGTAACTCACAGTGCCGGGGAGCGGCAACTTCTCGGCGGCAGGAGAAGAGGATTCCTTGGGCATTGTATGCAAATGTGCGTGTGTGCGCTGCACGGGGACAATTGTGCTTCCCTCTTTGTTTGCGTAAGTGAACACCCGCCGTGAGGATCCGTATACACGTGCCGAGAAACAAGAAAACGCTTTCACTTGTAGTGTCACCCCACTTTTAGAAACCGCGTTTGGAATTACTGTCCTTGCTTTGGCTTCATGAAGGCTAAAGGCAGGCAGCGCAGGCAGATGTTGAGGAGGGATGCTGACCTGCTGGGGGTCCCTGCACAGGGAAGGGACCGCAGGCGCTCACATCACGTCGGGGCACTTACCTGTGCACAGCTGTCATGGCATTTTGCGCCGTGTGTCTCATTAAATGTGTGGAAGTAAAGCAATATTCAACAAGCGAGGCAACCTGTCTGTGTGCTAAGTTGTACGTACCGCATCTTTAACCTGAGCAGCAAACCTGCAACTCCTGGAGAGTTGGCGGAACAGCCTCAGAAGTTTTGGATTCAAAGGGCAAGGAATTTCACTTTAAAAGTCATTCAGCCACTTCTAAACGGCCCTCTCTCCCCAGTTAATGCCGGACAATTAAGAGGCACGTTTATAAATTCCCTCTGCGGACACTGTCCGACAATGAAGGCTTGTTATAGGCTTGCTAAAGATGTTCGGATAAACTTTTGCAAAATAATCAACAGCATCTGAGAGAAAGCTAAAGGAAAAGAAGTTAAAGCCTGATCGTCCGATTGGGAAAAAGTTTTGTTAGACTGGATAGAAGCATATGACTGCACGTTTCTTCAAAAGCAAACCCATCACCTGATATGAGTTCCCCCAGAACAAGAACCTCTGGCGAACTCCTCCAAATTTAGGGGAGACGTTTGCATTTTGTAACACTCAAAGCTAAAGATCTGCCTGAAAACAAAACCTCTGAATTCCTTACAGCGTCATCTGCCAACAAGAATGTATTGTCTTGGCAGAAAGAGGATCAAGGAGATTTTAATTTCATTTTAAACTGTGCATCATCTTGATAGTGAAGGGAAAAGCCGCAGCAACAATCTCCCCTCTCCACGCCCCCGCCGTTAAAAAAAAAAAAAAAAATTAAAAAAAAAAAAAGGGGGGGGGGG
>NW_008236629.1:861662-884271 GCF_000691975.1 Corvus brachyrhynchos
TCCTTCGCCTGTCTCGGCGTCGCTGGGCGCTCCCCAGGGGAGCGGGGTGAGTAGGGCAGAGTGTATCTCGGCCCGCTCGTCCCGCCGGCACCACTCCAGTAAAACCCCTCCGACCCCCCTGCTGGAAGGCAGTGTCCCCTCGGAGCGTGTGCCAGGGAGCACTGCTGGCTCCTCTGCCCAGCCTCCTTCCCCGGCCAAAATCAGGCCAGTTGCACTGCCCGGGTTTTCCTGGAAGATTTTCCTTCTCCAGTCTTTTGGTTGATTTCAAGTTTGAGGCTGGGGTTTTGGTTAGTTTTATACTAATGGAAGGGGAATGGGAAAAAAAGAAAAGAAGACTAGGCTGTCACCACCCACGGACAGCACCTGGGGTGACACTGCTAAAAGTTGTGGACAAGGCTCAGCACAATGTGTTTCTTACGCACGCTCCAGGCATGCAAAAGCTATGGGAATGGATCTACTGTAGGAGACAGATCCATTTATATAGGGGCACAACACATCACTTACCTCTCACAAAAAGATTTAACCCAGAAGGGGGTTCCTCTCAGGAGGCTTTTAGCAGCTGGTGGAAAGCATCCTAGCTACTGGAAAGCATCCATCATGTCAGGGCATCCTGGCACCCAGAAAAGCACTGACTGCACCGGCAAGGTTGAAGTCACTTAACTCCTAGCTACTAGTTGCACTGGCGGAGTAAGCTCCGCAGATGAACCATGAGAACACTAATAACAGGCTCCAAAAAATGGCAATTACATTCAGCTATGATTAGGAATCACCTCAAGATTGGATACCTGATGCTTTTCATGTATAGCTTAAGAGTAGAAAAACAGTAGTATGACTGTGGATGGTGCAAACATTTCCACTGAAATGCATCTGCTGCTCCTAATCTGGGAATTTCACCTAACAGCTGGATTTGCCTGTTTGTCATCTTAATCATTTTTCTACTCCCATCTCTGTACAACAGAATGACCATAAAACACCGCTAACATACAAAAAAAGCAGCTCGAGATTAACAGTGATTTTAAATGTACTCTTTCAGAAGCAACCCAAAGCCAAGCAAGAGATGTTTAAAGCAATCATCACTCATACTAAGGCATCTCTTCCTTGAGCGTGCACCTGCGTAGCCTCACATATTATACCAATTTTCCCAGCTTCAGCTGGGAATAGCAGAACTTGTCTTGTGAATGGAAGGACAGGAAGATCAATGTCAGGTAGAGCTATACCCGCACGCACGTTTGAGGGGCTGGGAGGGGACTCGTGCTACAGGACCCCCTGACAGCCCACAGCAGCCCTATGTTATATTCCAGCCCAGAGTAAGCTCTAGGCCAGTGGTGAACATGAAGGTTGCTGAGGATCTCAGTGACAGAAAAGCCCTTGCTAAAACATGATGACTGCAATCCCCTATCAGCACACCACGGTGCTTTTATTTTCTCACTGGCAACGTCCCATTCTGACAGCACATGCTGGAATTCAACAGAGCATGGACAGATTTTCTATTGTAACACTGCAATTATTCCATCAGTTTATTTTTGTTTCATACACCCACCCCCCTCAAATAAAAAATAACCCCACAGCAAAGCACAATTTTCAAAGTCCCTGACTGAGCTATTGCACTACAAACAAAATACTGAGTAAAAAAAAATAAAAACAAACAAACAAAAAGACCCAAATAAAACCAAACAAAAATATCGAAAAACAACCATGAAGGATAGAATAAATAAACAAAGCTGTCTTTGACCTGAAGGCTGGCCCACACTGCAAATAGATGTATTACCACTTAGCCACATATACATGCCACATGAACAGAAATAAAAGAATCCTCAAGATAGGCCAATGATTTTGTATTTTATATTACTACCACTGTGCACCCATAAATTGCATTTAAGATGTTCCTTTGGGTTTGTGACAATATGGCCTTATCCTGTAAGCTCATGTCACTGCCAGTTTTTTCATCCAGAAGCTCAAGTCCTGTGCATGTAAAGTGCATGCTTCTTAGAATCTGAATGATGATGCCAGAAAGGGTTAACAGTTTAGAAAATAACAAGACAAGAGGTTAAAATGTCTGCAAAGAAATGTTGGGGTACAGAGTTGTTTCAAGCTGTCCAATTTCATTTGGAGCTTATAAGTATCATGGCATATCCCACATGGGTAGTATGGCCATGTCCTCCCTCCTCTCCTCTCCTCTTCAGGCACTTCACATTTTCTTACCCAAATATGCAGTAGTAACTTCTTGCAACAAAATTGACTAAGAAGCAGATCACTGTATAAATCTTTCAAAACATGTTTAAATATAGCTTAGTAAACCGGGAAGGTTGGGCAGAAACTGCTGAAAGCATTCATACCGGTAAAACTGAAATGTGACATGATCTCAACGTACTCCAACATTCGATTATATGAAACGTTTTTCCAGTGTAATATCAGATTTAAGACTGAAGTGAAGTAAATGCGATTCGACTGTTTTGGAATCTTCCTAAGACAAATGACTGAAACATCAAGGTGTTTTATTTCCTATTTGGATCAATGATCAATAAGTCTTATACATGAGAATCACGCATTTTGAATAGAAAACACACTTTTTTAATAAGTGCAAGTTAGACTGAATAAAATGACTATGTTTGGAGAGCAAAGCTCACTGTTTTTTAAGTCGTTGCAATCTATATAATTATGAAGTAACTTGAACAAGGCATCTTACATTGGTCCTAAATTTTTTACTCAAGTAAAACACTCATTGATTCCAACATGAGTGTTGCCTGAGTAATAGAGTTCCCTGTCAAACTGTTAAAATCAGCTAACTTCTAAAAGCCTGCAGATTGATGGAATAACGTGATTATACCAAAGGTATGTATTTAATACGGAAAAAAAATATTCAAGTTACATTTCACATTTACAATAAAACAAGGCAGTAATATAAGTAAATATTTTTAAGGGGTTTATAACTCTGTGCCTGGTCCTGAAGACACTTAAGCTTGTGACTTTATTTATGTAAGTCATGCCAGTGAATAAGTGCTCTCATGTCACAAGCATTTGAGGTTTAACATCTAGGACAATAGAAATAGGAATAAATTGCCTTTAAATATTCCACTAGCAAACCAAGACTGGTTTTTGCAGTGGATTGCACTGTAGGAGTTATTTTGGAATGTTGTATTTAAAAGTTTGTGAGTGGTGTTATACATTCTATCTGTTTTGAGTGAATAAGCTCATCATCAACGTTACATAGCAGAGTTAGATTTTAAAAAGGTTCTCATAGAAAACCAGAATTCCTTCACAAAAAAACCACCATCAGACAAACGAAAAATACTGACATACACCTTTTTCTGATTTTTTTAAATGAAGTATTGAAAGCTTCATTCTAATAAGAATATTAAGTAAATAAATGTTAACTCTACTCAGTGCTATTAGCATAGTTGAAATAGTAGTTTATAAATTTTTGAGAGCATCAGCATCATGATATGGTTGTCATAGAAACTGCAACAATATGTCATTTCAATTAATTTTACATGCAGTGATGCTGAGGTCCGTGTAACAATTCTTTTAGGAAGTTCTAGAAGTAAATATTGAATAGCAGGAATAAAAACATTAATAGGTAATTGTACTCTTCAATTATTACTTAATTAACAAAACAGGGAGAAATCTAAATTATTCTAAAATAATGACTGTGCTGGGGGAATTAGTTAAGCAGACTTTGACTTCAAAACACCAAAATTAAAGACAAAAGCTATGGAAACATCCACACTTTAAGTGCAAATGTATCTTTTCCCAAATGAAGCAGATTTGGAAAAAAAAATGTAAAAAAAGATTTATTCCTGATCAAGAAATATAAAACATGAAATAGTTTTAAATCATCAATGTTCCTTTTGTGTGTGTGAGAACCAAAAAGTCAAATGTTACAAATTCAGGACCATAATACAAGATTTTAAAAAAGCTTTAAAGGTAGGAAATGTAACATGAATAGATTTATTTTTCCTGTATAATGCAGCTACTGTGTGTTATGAATGCTACCTTAAGTAAATCATTGCCAGACACACTCAACATTAATGACTTGATTACTAGAACAGAAAAGCTAACCAAAATAAAGGCAGTGTTTCTAAAAAAATAATAATTGTATTGTAGTAGTGTGAATTTTTTACTTATTATTTTTTATGTTATAGGGCAGCAGAAACATATACTCCTGTTTTCTTATTGCATTTGTATGATACAATACCTAACCTGATAGTTGATATATGAAAGAAAATACTGAGCAGACCGTAATGAGAAAAAAAAATTAGATTTTCAACACATTTTATACAGCAATCAATAATTACATAGTATATTTTGTTTAAATTTACTGAGTTGCCACAGAGACTAGAATGTGCAAGACCTTTCAAACCGAGATGTGAAACAAGCTGTTTGTAAGTAAATAAAAACTACCCATATTAAAAAAAAAAATTAAAAAGAAAAAAGAAGAAAGCCCCTAGCCTACGGAAGCTATCTGCAGTGAGAAAGGAGAAGCATCTAGAGCCCTCCTTTCTGATAGGATTAAGGAATGCTACAAAAGAAGCATTTAAATCTCTAGTTTTCCCTGACAATTAACAATGAAAAGCAGATGTTTACAAAGCTATTTTACATGCTCGTTTATAAGATGCTAAAAGATGGTTTGTGGATGGTAAGAAGGAAGAGCTGGATAACTGCTTGTCTGGTGTATATTTAAAAGCATTTTCATTGGCTCAGTTATTGTTAATAATGAAAGAAACACTTTGTGCTGTATAGCTGTGACTATAGAAAACTGCCGTCGTAAAGTCCTCAACAAACTCTTAAGATGCAATTTACAAAGATAATAATAACACAGAATTATTTCACTTCTCTGAATGCTACACATTTGCATACCAGGACTGTGTACAATATACTCATAATGCACATTCATAACAACAAGGACTTCTTAACATTGCAACAGCACAAGATCTGTGCATTAAAAATCTACAGTTCCAAGTTTTCCTTTTTGGTGGGAAACCATTTGTATAAGCCAGATGCTCTGCATCTACTCAGAGAAAGCTCACGTTCAGTTCTACACCTTTATTGAATGGGATCATATCAAGAAAATTACAAAACAACGTAAGGTAGCAGCAATATTAATAAATTCCTCCTCATACAGAGACATGGCCAATTAAGTTTTCACGCAAATTTGAGCAGAAGTCTGGTCTATAACTGTGAGTCAGGAGATGTGGGCTCTATTCCTGGCTGTGCTACAAACCTACAGAGTGTTTCTGAACAAGTCACTTACACCAAGTCACTTGAGTAGAAAAAATGCTAAGAATGCCTGCGTCGAGCTCAATTTAGACAGATCCATATCTGCTTCTATCAGATGCGTGCGAATGTGGGCATATTTCCCTCAAACCTGGGGCCTACCCTTTTCGGACTTTGCATCTTAGCCTGTTTCTCTGCATGGAGGGAGCCTGTTGGGGGACTTAATTCATGAGAGACTCCTCACACACCAATTATATTTATGCATAACAAGATTCCCATTAAAAGCCCCAGCCCCACTTGCTTCACGCATACATTTCACTTCACACATTTGTAGGAGTCCCGTTTACTCTAATAAGATTATTCACTCTCTATAATTCTGGGCATCTAAACTTCTGCAGTATCAGGAACTAAGTTAATGGAACAGATAATGTGTAGAAATACTCAAAGTTAGTAATGTGCTTCAGCCTTCACGCTTACAATCCTGCATCACATTTGATAGAAGGATTTTTAAATATTGCTATTACAATGTTCAGGTACAAGTAAGACAATGCATAGCTGACTTGACATTTTAAATTTTTGAATTATTATCATATTTACATTCTCAAAACAAACAAAGCTCTCTTTGCAAAGTGTCAAATAATTCCAAAATCTGCAGTTCTAATCATAAAAGGCCCTCATAAATCACCTGTGTTTTGCCACCATCCAAGCTGCTTTTGGTGTCTGCCTCAGCCACTGAATAAATTCTAATTTTTGTTAATGCTTATGTTATTCCTACTACTTCTCCAGTTGTGAATGAATATATTACACTAAAGTACAAAAATATTTAATTCATATTAGTTGGCCAGATTTCATTTCCTCGATGGACTCTTCCGCAACTCAGACTTCCCCTCTCCGGGACACTCTCTTGGACTAAAATTGTGCTACATGCATAATGATATGCAAAGTAGGTCAAGTTTCCAATGTGCAGCTACAGCCCTCCTTAACTTCACCCAAATGGATACTGCTCACATGGTGAAAACTAAACATGCATAGAAATGTTTACAGAATTGGGGCTGAAAGTAGCAAACAGTCTTCCCGCCTTGGAAGGATTTTTACCGTAACACAAATTATTTACACAGAAATCTAACAGTAAGGGGTAATTGAAAATATTTTGTCTACCTTTCAACAAAACACCATGAGGAAAATACCTTCCCAGCAGCTGTTATTGGTAAGGCAGAAGGGGACAAAAGAAGGAAACAGCTTCTCCCTCAGTCAGTAACAGCCTGTGCTGGTGCTGCACTACTGCCAAGTACCAAACCGGCTAATAAAACACAGCTCACAACTGCCCACTTTTTCTAGTACCACATACCCCAGCCCAGAAAACACAAAAGGTATCCTCCCTTCTCCCTCCCCTCCTTCCCACAGAAATCACACTCCTGGCTGGATCCTTGACTGCTGGCCTGCAACAACCACAGAGGAGGGGATACAATCTGACTCTGTCTCAGTATTTTGCCGTTATTTTAATTTGATGGTATTTTAATAATATGGAGCGGTTAGACTCCTCAGACTGCCATCTGAAATGTTGGTGACTAAGAATTCTGTTCTGGGGAGGTTCTTTCTTTCCTTTTTCCAAAAATTTTTCTTCTCTTCTGGTTTGAACATTTCTTTCAATTAGCTTTCTCATTTAAGCAATAGAAAGGTATGCCCAAAGTTAGCATTATAGGGTTGGGGGTTTTTTTCAATTAACTTAGGAAATGTTTACGGTGTTCATCAAAGGAGCTCATGTTCCTGGAAGTTGGAATTAAAAGGAAAAACATGTTAAGCAAAAAGAGAGCACTTTATAATCAGTATGGTCACACACACCCCAGATCCCCAACTCGTATAGTCAGCAAGCAATCATTTCTTTAGTATGGCAATTTTCCACTTAAGCACTGAAACCTCAACCTCGATTGTAAAGCAGTATTCAGGGGGTCATAGCTTCTGCCTTTGCTTTTCTTGTCCTTTCTAGAACTTAGAGTTGCAAAGGAAATTTGTTATCTTATGGTTTTTTTAATGTACAAAAGTGGGGAGAGCTGAGTGCGGTGTAGCAGTGTATTAGATTTGAATGCACACCTTTATCACATTCACACAAGACAAACCTTTTATAGAACATCCTCCACAGTCGTGTTCAGCACAGGGAGCAGTTCCTGAAAAATGACACAAAATTCTGACACACTTCCTAAAGTTCTGGGTCAAAGGAAGTGAAAGAGGGATTTGTCGAGGCCTATTTAATGAGTCTGAGGAAGGAAAACACTAAAATCTGTGGTTTAAATGTAATAAACTATACCAAATCCTTTTTTCAATTCGAAAAAACTCATCCCTCTCCTAAAACAGTATTTGGCACACTTGTTTTCCAAGAGTGAAATTCAAACTTTTCAAAGCCCTTACATAAGGAACTTGCTTCTTTTTATTCAAAAAATTAATGAACGATACAAATCCTTTGATTTACAGAGAAGCTTTTTTTTTGTGGAGAATATTAAGAGATTTTACTGTTGATATTTCCACATTAATATACATTATTTATCTCCACAGGGTGGCGAAAAAGAGAAAATTGCAAAGACTTACTGGGTGGCAGGAAGTGGGATTCACTATAATCAACAGCAGCAGGGGACTCTTTGAGGTTGTGTTGCAAGATATATTCAAGACTTTAGCAGAAAGAAAATAATTGCATTTAATATTGTGCTGGTGGGAAATAACATATGTTCAATCTTTTCCAGCTTTTACACTTACAGTTAGATTTCGACTCCTGCCCTTTTGATGCAGAGATACTACTCCTTAAAATCTGGATTTTTTTTTAAATTATTATTTTTAAACACACTTATGCAGAGAATATCCTGTTATTAGCCAGCTAGAGTTTTATGCTACTTGCAAATTTTACTTCAAAAATTTACTGAGGTTTCATGAACATATTCAGTGGACTAAATAAATAGCTCTATGTTCAATAAGCAAGCTATTGCCAAAACACAGTAGAGTTTCCATCATTATTTTATTTTAGATTTTTCTTTAATGTAAAACCAAAAGATTATATATTTTGTCAGATGTTTGCTTAAAATTTCATTCTGGTTCAAATCACTACATTTCTTAGAAATTCAGAACTTCTTAAAAATGGGTGTAGTTCTGTCTATGTAAAGAGTAAGTAATAAGTTGATGAAATATTTGCAGTTAGCTAATACAAAAAAGCTGACAGTCATATAAAGATTTTCCACACTTGAACGGAATAAAAATTTGTGCATATGATAATTGAGCCTCAATCTTAGTTTATAGCTCATAAAAGTTCAGGAAATTAAAAGTAGCTGTCTAGTTTAAGCTAATTGTGCTCAATAAAGAATTCCTTTATAATCGAATACATACACACAGAGAGGTATCACCATAGCAGATTTCAATATTGCCTGGTTTGCCCATGAAGGAGAAGAGAAACTGGCACTGGAAAAGTCTGTCCCTTTTTCCCACCTTAAAAAGGATGTAGAAACAATTCACTTAGGCTAGATATCAGTATTTTAAAGACTGAGGCAAGTGAGATGCCTTCCAACTTGCACAATAATTGCGACTCTTGTCTAGTCTTACTGTTTACCTTTAGTCATTCCCTGCTGTGTGCTACTCCAGAATGGGTGTCTCGGGGCAGATCATCACCTGTGTAAAAGGCTAAAGGGACAGTTATCATTTACACCATATGCCAATAAGATCAGCCTATTCCTTCCCTATGAATTTAGCTGCACACTTAAGGGAACCATATGAAATTATTTTTCAATGAAAATCTGTTAAAGTTGTAATTTTTTTCATAACCCTATTGCTTTATTGATTTTTCTCTATAAATACAAATGGAATTACATGCATATATGAGTAAAAACACGTAACAGATTTCTGGAATATGAAAGATGCCAGACCTGGACTTTATATTGACAAGGGCTTACAGGTGGCTACAAAAAGACTCAAACTGGGAGCTATGTGTGGGAGGAGGAGGTGGGGGAGAACAATCTTCCAATCAAGAAGAGTCTTCTTAAAAGCCATGTCAAGGCTAAACAGGTTGGTTCATTGGTAAAATGTTATACGCTATATATGTACTTCACAAGCTGCAATTCCACGGTTACTTTACATGGCTTAATGGCTGGCATTTATTTTTTTTTACTTTTTACTTTTTTAAAAAAATATTTACTTTTCTTGCTCCATCCTCACTGCCAGCAGTAACATATCATGGCTCCATGTTCTGTCAGCTGAAGCAACTGCTGTGGGTTTGGGAGGCAGGGAGAGGGGAGTCTGGTGTGATTTGGAGTAGTGCAGCCACACAAATACTAGTGCTGGCCCCAGGGGGAACAGCGGTAGGGAATGGGTGCTGGTGTGGAGATCAACCCAGAGAAAAGGTGGAACTGCAACCTGCGGGTGGCATCCGATGGCACCTTAAATCTACAAAGAATTCAGGTCGTCAGAGCTTCGTCTAGCAACCAAGGCTTTCTATTCTTTCCCTTGCCTCAGCACTAACACCCACGTAAGTTTGCAGGAGCCAGCCCAGGGAGGCTGCTCGTCTGTAAGCTAACCCCACAAAGGGAAAAAAAAAAAAAAAAAAAGAAAATAACTACGAAACAAAAAAACTTTTCAGCCAGATCTGCTCCAAGGCGCAACTCACAGAAGGATCAGACAAGAGCCAGTGCCAGCACAGTGCAGAAGGTGGAAACACAGAGCCACAGCCAATAGAGAAGAGGACAAGGCAGCCCAAACTTAGATCAACTCCAGCTGTGATGGACCCAGAGCCGGAGCCAGCCTGACCGCTTAGAAGCTTCCTAAAACCTCTGCACTTCCCCTAAAAACACTGAGATAGAATGAGTAAGTACATGGAGTTTAAATTACCAAGATACCAGAGAAATAAAATCAGGATTCTTACTTAAACACTGAACAGGTCAAGAAGCAAGAAAAAGCCCTCATGGTCTTAAAGATATCTAGCAGAGTTTCTGTAGGGTGTGACAGGCCAGGAAAAATCCTTCCTGAGCTACACAGATCATACATGTGAGCAAATTTCTCCTTTCTAAGCCTCCATTGCGACGATGAGAAGACAAGGTAGAGACCGTTTGAGGATTGAAAAAAGACTGAAACCAAAAATAGTAGGAGCTAGCATTTGGAAAATTAATAGTGTGGAAGACAGCACGTTTTTTCTCTGTGCAAATATCTAAATTCTGCCATTCCACACCCACAAAATATGAATATTTTCTTGCTTGAGGGTATGTAAGTTTTTAGAACAAACAGATTTATCTGGCTAACTAACTTCGTAAGGGTAAGTACATACACATGATGAAGTGTTGGAAAACCAAATTTAAAAGAAAGGAGAAGAATACTTAGGAAATATAAAGTCAAGAACAAGATTTCTAATATTACACTCACACTGTAAATAAAACAGACAAAGTCTAATATGTTGACTACAGTAACATTATTAAGAAAAAAATCTCTGTAAAAGCTAAATTTGGTAATTGCAGACAAAAGCTGCAGGGAAGCTACAAATGATTGGTGTGTTAATTCCTAAAAGAGAATAGGCTATTTGGAAGTACATAAATAAACAGGTATTAGTCAGTAGGTTTAGCTTTCCTATTGAAGATTGTACTAGTTGGAAGGAAAGATAAAATCTGTCACTGATTTAGGAGAAAATACCTAAAAAACTTTAGAGAAGTTTATATTGACCATATACTTGCCAAAAAGGCCCAGAATGAAGAATTCTAGCAGACAACAAGGTGACACATGGATTGTTCCCAGATATACATTGACTAGCAGGCAGGTCTTTGAATCTAACTAGGATAAATCAGTATTTACACATACTTTTGTGCTCCCACTCCCTGTCTTCTGCTGATAACTTAGGAAATCAGTATAAATTATTTGCAGACACAAAAAGAGATGTCCTAAAGGTAAGTAGTGTACTCAAGGTATGTTAAAGGTTAACACAACCACATTCTGGAGGACAGCACTGGAGAGCAGTGTAAAGGATACTTCAAGGAGAAAACGCTGGAAATCAGCTATCAGATGAATTCAAAGAAGAGAAAAAAGAGCAAAAGTCATTCACATGCAATCAATACACTTTCAGATTCTGAGAATTATTGGATAACAGATTTTTAGAAATAAAAGTTTCTCAAAAATAAAAGTTTCATGTGTTATGTCCTCTGGTCCTATGTACAGTTATTGAGGAGAGGGAAGGTAAGGAACTCAACTTTTAAAGCTTTGATTACTGGCCTGCCCTGGCTGAGATAATAAAAGCAAAGTTTGGTTAATCCAATTTGGATGTATATTGATTTGTTGTTGTTGTTAGCAGCATTGCTCTGCTGTACTTTCTGCCTTCTTGAGCAAGCAGAAAGAAACCTGGGAAGGGAGAAATGCATGGCATGGGGAAGAAGAATAGGATGGCATCCCTGAGGATGGGAAAATGGGCCTTGATGATACAGCTACAAAAACACCTGTAAATCCCATGTCTTTCCATTCAGCTTTGTTTATACATATTTGGTAGATGTCCTCAAAAGTGGATTTTTGTTAGTCAAGCAGATCAAGTCCATTGAACTCAAACTGTAGGAGCACAGCTGAAGGATTCAACCGCTCCTAGTGGATGGACTTAATTAGAATCAACATCTGATTCATTAGATTCTATATATATCCTTAGGGAATTTGTCAGAAACAAGGCATTTTTTAATTGTTATAAAAACAAAAAAAACAAAACCCAAGAAACAAAACAAAAAGCAATGAGGCACAAGTTTTTTCTTAACAGTAGATACATGAATAAGAATATAAGGACCACAGAATATCTTTCCCATGTACATTAGTTTAACCTAGAAACTACAACTCTTGCCTAAGCCAGTCTCCACAGAGTGGAGATTTTAACCAATACTTTCTTTAATCAGTAGGTGTAGATAAGACAACTGTGTACCTTTGAGGGCAGCCTGGAACTGCTGTCGTCAGAGCAGATGATCCAGGCAATGTTCGTCAATTATCCCATGCTGTGTGCCACAGGGCTGTTCAATCCAGCATGCTTCCTCACAGTCCTGCCATCACAACAAATTATGATATACATACAGGAAACTTTACTATAATACAGTTATGAACCAACCACTTTAATTTAATGGAGCACATATAGTATCCCAAAACAGGAACACATTTCTTACCTTAAAATGTTATTACAAGTGGGCAGAAATCACTGGTCTCCTTTTGTATTGAGTTCATGATATCAAATGTCCTCTTTATTGAATGTTAGTCACTGGGAAAATTCATGGGTGATCAGGAGTCTTTTAAAATCTGCTGGATTGTCACTCATCTCCTGTAATACCTTAAGAAATATGTCCTTGCCTGAGTAGATGCTTTTGTACCATAAAAAGGAAGCAATAAACCCCCCCAAAACACAGTGAATTAAAAGATCTGCAAATGCATATCAGTACAGCAAATATAAATTGTCTTACTGTATTAATTGCCTTATTTTAGTATTATAAAAACTTTAAAGTAGTTAAAGGGCCCTGGAAACCAAGGTTGCCTTTTTTTTTTTTAACAGACTGGAGCCATCTTCAACTCATCCAAAATCCTAGCTCTCCAGCGGAAAGATAGATAAAAGGTTAAATCATTAGAGAAACAAAGAGTAATCCAAACAAATTCTTTCATCCTAAATTGTCACCAGGATTACAAATCAAATAATTACAATGCAAGAATATGAACTGAGTTGTTTATAGGCAATGTGCAAATTTAGAACTGCTCTACAGTGAAGGTTATTTTTTTATTCACACTGTCCTGGAATAGAACCTCTTTTCCTGCACAACTGTTAGAAGTCCTGCAAGTGTACATACACTCTGCATGTTTCTCAGGAATTACAGATATGAGCATTTGAAGTTAAGAATTCTCAATTAAATTATAAATAGTTACATACTATCTTTTGGTGTCTTTCTTACAATTTCAAAGTTATTTTAAAACACAGTACTTACCTATTTACACATTGAAAAGTTGTACTTTAAAATGGAAACAGTTATGGTTCCAATCTGCTACTCACAACATACAAAAATAACAGATATACATAATTCCAGTAGGCACTGTAATTTATTATTTTAGCCTTTACCAAGAAAAACATTTTCAGGCAGGTTTTTCTGACCAGAAGTTTATGAACTAAAGTTGGAAAGGTGGTTCTATAAGCCAAGTAAACAATTTCACTATCAATGAATTTCTCCCTTGCTTCCAAGGATCTATTGCACACAGAGACTTCATTAAAGCAGCTTGCAAAAAAAAAAAAAAAATTGTGCAACATATTTGCCTTTCATGTTGCAACTTAATTTACTTCAGTATGTTATCACACACTTCCAAATAAGTAATCTTAAATTTAGAATTCATTACTTTTTTTCCACCAACAAAAAAAATATAAATAACTTTAAAAGTCATTGTTCTTTTAATATGATAAATATTAATTTTATTGATAAAAATTAATTATATTGTTTTCCCAGAACAACAAAACCACCATCAAAGAAAAAAATAGCCATTGTCTGCATGTTAATTTCATTACATATGTAAAAGATTGTTGTCTCTGTTCATTTGCTCAACTGCTCAACAATCAGAATTCATTTTTATCAGCCCAACAAAATAAATTCAGTCCCTTTTAGCTGTGATACAAAATGACCAAAGACTAGACAAGCCCAACTCACAACTGCATCCCATTCTACCAGGCACTACTCATAGACAGAAGATACACAATAAAAGACAGATTCTATCCTGAAAAGTCCAAAGTTTAACAGACAAGAGAAACAGAAGGCATGAGGAAAGGATGTAATGTCTAAATAAAGGTGTGGAATGTGGGGAAAAGAGAAGGTAAGAAAATGGCTATATGGTCACAGCCATTACATTACACACACATACATTTGCATTCCTACAGAGATGTAGAGATATATGTATATTTATATGCACGAAGACACAAGAAGACAAATACATACATAGAATATACACACTGATGATTTTACTTCCTGAAGAAATCCAAACACTTTGGAAAAAAAGAAAAACACCTTGCTCAACCACACTCATAATGCATGGTCATAAATTTTACTATAAACTTTTTTCCCAAGAAAAACCTTTGTTCAGATTTCCTATCATACAAACTAAATATTTTTGTTCTATCTGAATAATAGATATATCTTTTTGTGTAAGTGTCTTAACATTTATAACCAGAAAGCAAAAACAATGCTCAGCTTTCTAACACAAGTGAAATTAGTGCCTATTAAAAGAGAAGCTAATAGGGGCCAGCACAGAAAAAAAATGAAACTGGGTTTCTTCATGGTCTTTCTCACACACCTCTTGCTATGCCAGTCTGTGCAACGCTCTCTTTCATTGGCTGTTTGTCTAATCCTAATCCTTGCCTCCATGCAAGAAGACATGAGTTTTGTGGCAGTCAAAGCAAAACTGATCACTAGTACAAGATGTATGCTCAGAGAAGGGCAAAACACTCATGGAAAAAGGAAAATCAAAGATTTCCAAGATCTAGCACCACCCTTCAACATGACTTCAGACAAAGCTCCCCTGCTTACCTCGGTGTTGTAATCTTTGACCAACATCTCTGTCCCATTTCAAACTCGCACAGGTATCACCATTAGAGTCACCAAGCTGCTGCAGAGACCACAAAGTGATAGTTTTAAATAAAGGCAATACTGTTTAGCAGGGATGCTAGATGAGATAAATGATTTATTCTGCTGAGCTCCACAGAGATGTACTAGAGCCACAAACATCCTGAAAGAATTCTGCACCTGCCTAAATTCAGAAAAATCTTCCAACAAAAGGTAAGATTTTATTTTAGGTGTAATCTATCTTTTTTCTTCTGCTGTATTTCTGCAAGCATACTTGCCCACCATTTTACTTTAACTATCACCAAATTATATGTTTTGTTGTTCTGTCCAGTAGAGATTTTGTCATTCTTATTGTTGCCAGAACAATAAACAGCTCCAAATAAGTTCCCCTTACACAGCCTTGGACATGCTAAAAACTTACCTCTTAAAGTCTGATCACACATGAATTGTGTTTGAACTTTGTCAGTCCTTAAAGCAGAAAGTTTTCAGTTTTCCTGACAGAAACACAAGAAAATATAGATTGAAAAATTTATTAAAAAAAAAGAAAAATAAGACACATCACTTAAACACAGAATTAAATGTATTTCTCAGTGGCAGTCAAGGAGAACACTCTGAATGCTCATTTAAAACAGAAAGTATATATGAAATATATACATGAAATATAATGCATAGACTTGTCAAACAGAAGGAATATTATAACAGCAGATCCAGGCCTGTTCCTTTTTTACTTTCACTAGTCCACAGTTCTCCTGATTTGCATTAACAAGACTGCTGCCACTGGTAAGTCTCTTTGCATTTGACATGAAAATTAACAGAAGACTAATTTTAGGAATATTATAAACATACTTCTAGAAGTATATCACGGGGTTTTTTCAATATGCAAAACCTTTTCCTCCTGAATACCAAGGAGAAAACCTTCATGCATATAAATATTCATTCATTTTCTAAGTTCCTCTTTAAAAGTCTAATTCCCCCACATTTCTCGGTTTTGGGACAGCTGGTCATCAATACTGAACAGAGGGCTGAAATTGTTAAAATTAAATTGAAATTGTTAAAATTAAAATGAAATTGTTAAAAGGCTTTCTGGAATGGGTGTCTCCTAAATCAAATATTAGAGCATTTCCCTCAGTTTATAACATGCAGTATAGCCCAATGGCTTGTTCATTGCAGTAATTTCCCTTCTCTTCTGTTTTCAAGTTCCTTTTTTCTATTTGGCACACATTTGTGTCTATTCCTGTTCTTATAACACAGAATATATGGTAAGAGCTTATCCAAGAAACACTTCATGGTAAGAGATGATCCAATAAACACTTTTTAAAACGTCCTAAAATAAGTTACACAGATCACAAAGCACCCAAATAAATGGTTATTGCATTGAAGCACTCAGCATCTTTAACACTGTCCACAGCAAACCAAAGTCGTTTGAACAGTTGAAAATGCAGAGAGCAGCCTATATTGGTCCATCTCAAACACAACTGCTTAAGCAGCATGTCTTCACTGTGGTTTCCAGATTCACTAAGCAGAGATTCCTGGGAGACACCACTTTTTTGGAAGAGCAGCATTGCCCACTATGAACTGTCTTTCAAATCTCAACACTTAGTGGAGCCATACTGTACCTTTAAAGGTAACTACATGCACCTTTCAAAGATATTAAAACACATCTTGTAGCAGCCCACCGAGTGCTGCCAAAACGCCCTTGCTGTATCTACATGTGCTGTACCTACAGAGAAACAGAGATACAAAACGAGGTCTTGATTTACCCCCCACACAAAAACCATCTTTCACATAACTGCAAGGAAAACTCTGACCTCTCTAGTCCCTGTGCCTTAACCACTTGACCAACACAGACACCCACATACACTCCTTAGTAATTATTTCCTAAGAAATAAACGTAGCTCAGTTGCAAAACTGTAGCATAGATAGACTGAAATAATTCTTCAGCTGCTTGTACTTACAGATATAAACAGTACACAGCTCATAATCCACCTGCAGTTTTCAGAAGGTTTTGATGTCAATGCTGTTCAAACACATCCTCTAAAATGTTGAGTCTATAATCCCTCAATATGTGTCAGATAAAGGATTTCTTATTGATTTGAGGTCAGGATTTCAGCATAATGAAACTCATGCAAACTTAAGGCTTTTTATGTTGTTTCTTTTCCTTTGTCTGGCTACTCCCTTTCCACTTTTAAACACGCAATCTGTGATCCACGAGACTTAGGAAAAAATCCTAAACTGTTTTCCTTGTAATTCAGTACATCCAGATAAAACCATGCTAGAAGGTTATTATTGATGCCTTGTTTGCTCATGCTATTCTCACAATCTATTATATGTAATCCCTGGATATTCTGAAGAATCATTGCTAGAATTATAGAACCTTTGTTTGAACTTAAAGTTTTGGTGAGTGAAAGGTATCTGCTAATAGAAGACAAGCTTGGGAAAAACCTGGAGAAAACTGTATTTCCTTACTGCTACTATTTTTGCAAACTAGCCACAAAAATATCATCCTAGGTAACCTCAACAAATTGGTTCAGGTGCCTAAGGTTAATATTCACAGTTTTTTCCTGGGACATATCTTGCCCTCCTTAACACATCCAGTGCTGCATCATTAACTCATTAAGTTTATTTAAAAACCCAACTCCCTATTTGTGTGATAGGCTGCAGCTAACAGGCTGTTTTGTAAACTGAGCAAGTTTATTCTTGGTCTGTGTTCATGCAATGCTGAAGATTTGTCTACATACAAAAGTTATGCCTAATTACACTGATTTAATTTAATCAGCTCAAGCCCTGTACTGTGATGAGATCATAAGGTTGCTTTCTACATGTGAAGTTCCTCAGTGGGGAAGACGGACACGACCCTTCTACACTACTAAAGTTGCATCCACATGCTGGCTACACCTGCACAGTACTTCAATAAAACATTTACAGCCAAAGTATTTACACTGCTCTAGAACCTGTATTTTGAACACAACACATTTCTGAAAGAGTGCACGGCCCTTAGATATTTTGGTAAGAGGAATTTTACTAGGAATTGAAATACTCTTTTTTGAGGTGCATTATTTGAGAGCTGATGGAAAGTTTCAGATATAATAGTCAGTCCCTAGTCTGAATTCTGGCAGAACCAACTTCCTGAGCTTCTGTAGCATCCAGATAGCTGAGAAGGTGTTGCAGTTTCCACTGTGAACAATCCCTAACTTTGGATGCTTTTAAATAGCACTCAGGATGCATTTCTATTTGTTGCTTAGAAAACTAAAAAACTGAAGTTGCAAAGTCACCTGAGTCAACATAACCTAGTAAATATTTGAAATTTTAAAAAGTGCTGAAAATATTTCAGAATTTTTTTCAATTTAGGATGAGATTCTTTTCAGCAGATTGCAAAATGCAATGGCTCTTTGTTTCATGGTAACACTGAACTATAAACCAATGTGAAACATTAATAATTTTAAATCTTATTAATGGAAATACCTAATCAGAATACTTAATCATTGACAACATTGCTATTTTTATAATTAAACAGAATCTCTATTCTAGGGCACTAGGAACTGAGGAAAAATAGCATTTAAGTATTGTGGTGGTCAGCTATTATAAAGCCCTGGAATACGTAGCTTCATTAATGGAACTTCAACAGGTAGAAAATGTTTTAATAAACAGATTGCTCTGTAAGCAGTGGAAATGTTCATAGTGTGGCTACCATGTGATTTTCTGCAAAGCAATCCTCTACTTTAATAGTATAAAAACATTATTAACTCCATGGACATAATGACAGAAACATTTACATGCTAGCAGACTGTAAAAGCAGTATGTTATAGACTCTTGGATTACTTGGGGACAAGGTTATGGAATATCCTATGTGAGTTTTCAGTGCTGGATAAATAACATCATTTGCATGTGGGAATTTTTATGTATAATATTATTTCCTCACAACATTCCTGTAGATTCAGAGACAAAAACACAACAAAAAGTAAGATTTTTGCACATATATATACATATACACACACATATATACACAAATCACAGCGTGCATGAAAAAGACTATGTTCTCTTACTCATGTATTATATAAAGATTATAGATGCATATTCCCTTACAAATTGAATATCTTATGAAATTCGGTATAAGATAGTGAAAATACAGATGGAGCATTTAGGCTTCTCTCTCAAATTCTTGTTATCGTCCATAAAGCAAAAATTGTCTGAAATGGCCAAACCTGTCTACAACAGACACAGCTTTTTAAACTGGATAAATGAAAGATACACATGGCCCAAAAACTTTCATGTTATAAATCACTCCAGAAATAACGATGGATTTATAGCTCCCTCTCAAAAGTGCAGACAAGCACTAGTCTGATCCAAACCCTTGGGATCAGGCAGGTGGCCTGATACACCCTCACTCCAGACCGTTTGGATCCACCCAAGCATCAGCACTGAAAGTTACTAGCAAGGCATAAAGCATTTGGAACTGTAGCATATTTACTATTGTTCATATTTGAAATGTTGCTTTAAATATTTGGCGACTTTCTGAAGTTTTATTGAGGAACATTTGTTGGTTATTAAATTGCTCCCCCACTCCGTTGCTCTATAGAACAACACTGAACTCTCTTGAAGGCTTGGGTGGCCCAACAGTCTGTGGCTGCTCTCGGACTTCCCTTCCTAGATATATTTACCTTACTCCCACCATTTCATATGGAATTATTTGTTGGTTTCTGTGCCATTCCTTCCTCTGAGGCTGCACTTTCATCTTACTGAATTTTTATCTTTTAGATTCCTTTTGCTTCTTCAAGGGGTAAACAGATTGAAGAAATGACTCCAAATGTAACTCTCTATGCTTCCATCTCTTTGTGATTAGCAGGCACATTCTGAAAGGCACAACGATAGATTCCTTTGTATAGTGATTTCTCTGCAGATCTCACAAATAAGCAACAAAAAAATTCTCAGCTAATATGGAATTTCAGCTTAGATGGTCACAAATTAACCAGAGAAGGGTGTGTGTTATTTTAAACAAATTACTCACATTTTCCATTTTTGGTCTATAGCATAAGAAATTAGATAGTTAATTTTAAATGCAAAACTTTGTACAGCGTGCAAATCATGTCTGTATGTCAAAGTAAAATAACAAACCTAATGAGGAATGTTAAAAAAGCAAGACCCATTAGTTTAAAGATACATGGAAGCAGCCAAAGATGACAAACATGCATAAAATTCAAAACATGATGGAAAAAGGAACAGGCACTGAACCACATAAATCAGTGTTTTGAATTCTATTTCTCTGTGGGTATAATTGTACCTTAGTTTCTTATAATGATTTATTGAGGTAAATAGTCTGTATGGTTTAACAGCTACAGCTTCAAAGTGTCAGGCACAGACTCTCCTTTATTCATGTGGCAGCTGAGTATTGGGATGTGAATCAGCTTCTGTATTCTGGGACTTGGCAAAGTTTGTTTTTAAGGTCCTTATAAAGGATTCATGTTGATGCAGCTATTCAAATGTGAAAAACACTGTGCCATAATGGATGAAATAGAAAAGCTTTACAGTAATTCTGGAGGAAAAAAGTACAAACACTGAAATAAACCATTCAGAATTACCTTCAGGAAAAGAAAGGAGCATCCCAGAGTTAATTTTAATACATTATGTCATTTGGGGGAACACAGAAAAAAGCTAATTTCTTGATGAACACAAAAGTGTGATGGGATTCCAGAATTTACTTTTAAGTTAAAACTAAAAAAAAGTACAAGAAAGAAATGGTAGAAGTTTAAGCCGTGACATTCGCATTTTGGGTTGATTGCCAAACCACACGTTCTATTGCTCTCAGACCAGGATAAACCAACCATTAACTAATCAAAAGAATCATTATCCATGAAAGCTATGATGGCATTTTAACAGTTCTTAATCTATTAATAAGAAAGAATAATTTGCAAAATATATTCCCTCTTCTGTTTACATTCACAGGGCCATTCTTAGCAGAAATTATATGTAGGCTCCCATGGTGTAGAAACTCTATGAAAGCCATGAAAATTCACTAAGCTTCCTTACGTCTCGTGCCAAGATATTCCGCAGGAACTTTGGTCGTTGCCAAGAAACACGTGTGCCTCAGATACAGAAGCTCTGCGTGTACCGGTATTTCAACATTCCTGGAGAGAAATGTGACCCCTTGATGCATACACTGGTTTGCTGGCATGCTCACATTCCTCCCCATCTGTCAGAGTGGCATGCTGCCTTTTCACAAGGTGGGATGCCAGTTCTGGAGCACAGGTGCCAACCAAATATAGGTTTGGACTAATACTCTGCAAAATGTGGCAAATGACATTTCACCTGCAAGAGGACCATCCTACCTGTGGCCCATGCCAAATTAGGATGGCATGCTTCATTAGCAAAGGGGGTCATCAGCTGAAAATCACAGGCAGAACCAGAAATGCTGGCTTTCTGGATAACGTCTCCTAGCTGAGAGCCTGCAGCACTGAGGTTTAATTTACAATACGCCAAATTTTCCTAACATTGCAGCCATACAGCCCTTTGGAGCAAGATGCAGCAGACCATGGACAGAGATCTGTTGAATTTGTCCTCCCAGACTCATTTTTGACAAATTCCAAGATTCTTAAAACAGGCAAATGAATTAACAGTGGGGGGAAAGCATAAATAAAGATTTGTGTTTCCTCTAAGGGGGTTTCTAACACCACAAAGAAAACCACCTTCATTATGACTGTCAAAAAAACTAACCTAAAATTAACTGTTATCAACTAAATTGCTCGTATAATTCTAAAATTCTTAAAGTCTATGAAATATTCTTTTATAAAGATTGACATACAACATAAAAAGTCATTTGTTTCTAGTTTGAGAATTTATGTAAACATGAAAGTCATGAACAGCCATTATACAAAAATCATTCAACATGCAATGACAACACTGGATAATATTAAATGGTATTTCAATATCCGGAGAATGAAGTATAGTTTGAACCCTTTCATTAATAAAAATATTCCACGCTGTAGTAACCTAACAAGAAAAGTTAAACATTCAGTTGATCAATAAACAGAATAGCCACAAAGTAGTGTTGGTTTTGCCTCCAAATTAGAACAGCCTACTTCATTTATAAATGTACAAAAGAAAAATGAAGCATTGCTAGTCTGAAAAAATTACCAGCTTTCAGGAAACAATTCTCCATCCTTTCTTTGGTAATTTACTATGATTCCTGTAATTTATTTATCCCAGGATGCCCCTGATATATCATCAGCTTTAGGTGGTTTTGTTTAACTGGCTATCCAAAAATGAGTCATATTATGCATAATTCTTCATTATTTAGGCTATTCAGAAGGCACGTCACTGCTATTCCCAAATGACAAACCCAAAGCTATTAATTCTTACAAGCACAAAATTATAACTCAATACATTGAATTCTGTAATTACAATTCAATACACTAAGATGCAAAGTCCTGCATCTGAGATGGAATAACCCCATGAAACAGTACAGGCTGGGGGCCAACTGGCTAGAAAGCCTATTTGCAGGGAAAAAACTGGAGGTCCCTGTGGACAAACTGATCATGAGCCAGCAGTGTGCCCTGGCAGCAAGGGCAGCCAACAGCATCCCGGGCTGTTTTAAGAGAAGCACTGCCGGCAGCTTGAGGGACCTGGTAATTTCCCTCTTCCTGGCATTTGAGAGACTGCATCAGGAGCAATGGTCCAGCTCTGGTCTTCCCAGGACAAGACAGATACTGAAACAGTGAAGCAAGACAACTGGGAGGCTGCAGTGTGATATACAAGATAGACAAGAAGTTGAGAAAGCTGGGCTTGCACAGCAGCTGAAGGTGAGAGCTTATTGCTGCTTGCAACAGCCAAATAAG
>NW_008236629.1:884340-891546 GCF_000691975.1 Corvus brachyrhynchos
GTAGGGAAGATGGGAAAAGGCTCCTTGCAGAGGTGCACAGGGACACGACAAAAGGCAATGGACACAAGCTGAACTATTCCAATTCAATACAGGAAAAAAAAATTACCTTGAGGGCAGTCAAACACTGGGCTGGGTTGCCAAGAAACACTGTGGCATCAGCATCCTTGGAAATAGTCCAGCTTGACTGGACAGGGCCCTGTGTAACCTGCTCTAATTGGACCTGCACTGAGCAAGAGGTAGGCCTGGATGGCCCCCGGGTGGTGCTTTCCCATCTACATATTTCTGTGAAATATCTGCTAGCACTCTGTATGATGTACATCCCAGTTTTAACAATGTACAGGAACATTTCAGTGTATCACACTCCAGGCAGTCACTAAACTATTCAGGGACAGCAGCCAGCCTTACATTTGCTTTTCTTGTCTTTTCTTTCAAACAAAGTCTTCGGTCTTTTGTACAGAACTTATTTCTAGTAAATTAACAGCATTGAACAAGGCATTTATACTATGCCTTCCCACTTTAGATCCCGAATGCTTTGGAAATGATGCACTACTTAACATAGAAACAGGCTCCTGTTATGCCCCCAGCAAAACAAGGGAGGTAACATAAAGTCAGTAGAACAGCATACTTTTTTTCCTGGCACACTGTGCCTGTATGTCACAACCACTGTCCTAATGTAAAGGAGATTGTCCTGCCCACAATTTCATTACAGTCTTGGGCCTATCATAAATATCACCATATTAAGTGGACATGCTCTTTCATGCCTAGGTTAATTTATTTAAAATGTATTATTTCAGATTATTAAAAATATCCTGATGCTTGGGCTGCAAATTTCCGTGCTCAAAGTCAAAATGTACATAAATTGCTGCAGTATTGCCCCTGCAATTTACTGTCATTTATTATAAGAGTATGAATACCAAAATGGTAAACTCTACTTTAGTACAGGCAGAGTGTACAGCAGGCTGTTGGCAATGCTGCCAGATAGTTTACAGTTTATTAATAGAGTGTAGATCTTGAAAAGATCACTGCATTAATTTTAAAGACTTGATGTAAGAAATAAGATGTTGGTGTAAAACAGGTAAAGATGGTAATGAATTTCCCTTTTATTTTTGTGCTTCTTGCAGTCACTCAAAGCCAATAGGCTGTGACTGAAACACAATTAATAACCCATGAGCCCAGTACAGGGACAAAGAAAATATGTATTTGTATGTCCTTTGTAGAGATTTTCCAGTAGCTAAGAGGAGTAAAAATCAGCACTGCCAAGGTGACACTCTGCCTGCGTTTTAAGGAACACAAGTCACAGAACACATCCAAACTGGCTAAATAAGAGGGGAAATGAGTGATCTCACATTTTAAACATATACTATCAGGACACAAATTAATGAAACCGTTTTTGCAGTAGGAAAAGTCTTTCTGATGCAGTGGCAGCAGACAGTATTGTGATATGGCTCTATCAGGGAGGTGCAGATACTGACAGGAAAAGAATCTTCTGCAGTTTTCAAAGGTTATTAGGACATTGGGTACATATGAAAAGTCTATGTGCTCTACTTATGATGAAAGTTGAGGAGAAACATGTCTTTTCAAAAAGGACCCTGACTTGGGAGCTGTGCAGATATATGAGAGCTTTAGCACACCCATTTTTTTCACACCTTTAGAATATTTCTCTAAGGATCAAGTGAAACCAGCAAGATAAAGATACCTGGTGCTATTTCTTATTCCTTTCCACTGACCACTTCCACAAATGTTACAGAAGTCCCTGGGGAGAAGAAACTACTACAATCATACAGGTTAGGAAGGAGAACAGAGAGAGTCACAGTTTTTCCCATATCATTTACATTTCCTTCTAATTTCTCTTTGTTCATCCAATAAAAGATTCAAAGGTGTTAGGAACAGAAACAGTTATATGAAGAGACAAATTCTGTTTACATACAATTTTCAGCAGACTTCAAAGACTCTGGCTTTCACAGCACTGTGTGACTCAAAAAAAGGGTTATGTTAATTTTGTTCAACCTTTCCCAGCGGTTACTCAGTAGAGTATGTTAAGCAGTGATTTGTCCACACCAATTTCAAATAACTCATAAGTTAAATTCACCAAGAGAGACAGATGGAAATGTTAAGAGTCTCTTTTCCCTAAAGCATTCTGATTTACTACAGATGGATGAAACAGTGTACCAAAGGAAACAGAAGATACACCCAAGGAAGGATGTACAGAGTTTTCACTCTAAACAAACACAATTCATTTTGATAATACTGAAGACTTTTTCTCCTCATTCAGACTCACAGTAGAATAATTGAACTTGGCAGATACTTTCTGTGAAATGTCTTGTCTTTATTGGGGCTTTTATGTGCTAGCAAGCACAAAAGAAAAAGAAGGGAAAAAAGTGAGATACATAAAGCTGTATCTTCATTGCAATAAAAATGATTTTTACTCAGGTACAATATTCTAGCACTGCTCCCTGTGCTGTGGTAAGTGAAGAGGCCTAGTCAGTTTAATATGATGTAAAATCTTAAGAAAGCAAAACACTGTATTTCCTTAATTTGGGGTAGCTGGTTCACATCAGCTCCAAGTAGGAGATACATTGTTGGCCTTGACTGGCTACACTGATATAAAAACTACCTGGGGCCTGCCTGCACTGGGACTGTACCAAAACAAAGATTCTTAAAATACCTTTTATGACGTTAAAAAATGGGAATTTAAAAAAAATCTTTGTAGAAGCCTAATACATGCAGTGTTCCTAGAAGCCTGCACAGAGCTAGGTTCAAGGACATAATCTCTCCATTCTTTGCTTTCCTTCTTTGTTAAACTGGGGCAACAATTGTTTTTTTCTGTGGTATTGAATAATGGCCTTTTCTGCTAGTCCAGAAATAAAAGTAAGTGAAAATAGTCTTTGTATTGATGTGCTGTCTGTCTTGTTTATGATAGAAACTATTTTGGTTTTAGATGGGAAGTGTTCTAAAAAAGCTTTTACAACAGGTTCAGAAATATAAAAGCCATTTCAGGATGAGGGCCTCTCTATCCTTTATTTTGTTAGTCCTTGAAAGGGCTTTTTAAATGTTAACAGCTACGACTGCCTTCTCTCAACTGATGCTCTCTTCTCAGCAATCCCTCTGTTGACATCTCTTTGTTTGCTCTTAGCTTGTCTCTCCTTCTTCCCAACCTCTTAAAAGAAAACTTAGCAAGAGCTTGGAATTGAACTTTCAGCAGACATGGGGCCACTAAAACACATTGAATAAGTTTGTTGGGCAAGTCAGATTTCAGTAAAAGAGTTTCTTTCCTCTCTTTCAGTGATATACAGAATATTTTCCACTCTTCTTTGCAGTACCCCCCATATATTGCAGTGACAACTACTAAGCAAAGCTGCTCAGAAAACAGGAAGCATTTTCAGCTTAAATAGGTTGAAAGAGATGAAAAGGTAGGGTAAAGTCATGTTTCTTATTTGATATGAAATAAAGCTTTTTGCCTAAACCAGATGTAATTTAAACTGTGCACATAAAGTAGGTGTATGTGTACATACACTTTTTTTTTGCTTCAGGCTGAAAAAAAAGGCATTAGTTTCCTTGTTAAGCTTTCTTACAGACAGGTACTGGCAGCATTCCCTGCCTCATGGTGATAGCTACTTGGAGTATCAGAAGTTCATTAGTAACAATTAAACATTCTACAGCACTTGAGAAGAGGTTGATCCTGTTTTATAAGCCAATGTCAGTGAGCATATTATAAATTACAGTAGTCCAATTACTCTACAGCTAATATTTAGCACTTATACTTTGCTTTGAACACACACTCTGCAACTGATAATTAATTCTTAACGCTGGCATGTAGATATATTATCCTAATTTCACAGATAAAGCAGAAAAGTGAGATCATTTGCCAAAAGCCACTTAGTCTTGAGTGCAGCCAGGACTAAACAGGGGAAGATTCAACCCTGTATCCATGGCTTCCAAGCCAGGGCTGACCACTATCTTGGTCACTATGTGACAGTTTTATTACAGCTTAGTCAATCACTGCACGGCAAAGACATCCTTATCAAATTATACTATGAGAAATTATACTGGCTGTCAGATCTGGTTCTACTTTAATCTACTCTAGCTCTACAAAAAAAAGCAAAAAAAAATATCAAGCAAAAAATAACTGTGAAGATTTATGTCAAGATCTTCACTCATGAAACTGCTTCCACAAGATAGGCCTGAACTTTCACACTCCCATTCCTTTCCACAAAAGGAAATGAAATCTCATTATTTCAATTAGTATCATTTCAGAGAGATTCCATTCATTTCACTGCACTTCACCTCATGCCATTCCATTTAATTGTTTTCACTTCATTTCAGAATTTTCTTTTGTTGCCTTGACAAACTTTTGTCTGCCTGAAAGTTTTTATAATGCAGACTGTCGAGCTTCAAAACTTGGAACTGGCCTGGGAAAATCCTCATTCAAGTGGTTCTTCTGACATGTCCTGTAACAGAGCTGCTGAACTCCTACCCTGCACCCACAGAGACAGGAACCATCCACGGACTGCAGCTCACTACAGGAGCAGCAATATATTGAAAAATTTAAAAGAATCATCTCACTCTTACCTCATTGCCTCTGTTAATGTCCAACAGGAAAGCTCAGCCTTCCTCTCTCTTGTGTTTTTGCTACGCTGGCAGCCACTTACTTGAGGTTCTGTTTCTGCATTGTAGCCAGTTGTGCTTCATGACAAAATCTCAGCTCCTGTGAATTGGATGTTAACTCCAAGACAGTGTCTTCAGAGAGACCATGTCAAAGAAATGTGGAAAACTCACTCAAGTATTGCCCAGAATCCATACCTATTGTTTTGTTTGTATTCTAAAACAGCCTCAGAGACTGGAGAAGACAGGTTTCTTTTTAGTAACTCGGTGCCTCTTATTCTCCTGTGAATAATGACATTTCTCTGTTGCTCAAAAGAATACAGCAAATATAACATTGAATCCCAGCATGACAGGATTTTCAGAACTCCCTTACCATTTATCACTGTTACTGGAATTATATAAAGCTCATGAGTCACACATCCTCAGACTTATCTGTAATATCTCCATAAAGATAAGCAAAACCTTTACATAACCATTCTGCTACTGAGAGAATCCACATTTTTGTTAGCAGTCAGATCACTCCATTTTTAAGTTATCCCATAGGTTGATGGCTGCCACTTAATGTTTAGTATGTCTTTATTTAGTAAAGTACCTCTTCTCTGCAAAAACAGAGCATTTTAAACAAGGGATCAATAAACTAAGGGGAAAAAAATTTGTCAAAGCCACTCACTAAAATATCAGCACCACACCATTATTCAAAATGTAAACAAAAACAAAATTAACAAACCATTAGTCAGACACATAAACATTAGTTAATTTCAGTTGTCCTGAAAAAGACCTGAACTTAACAACAAGCCACATCTAAGACAAAATTATAATAGCAGATTTAAACAGCCTTATTTTTTGGACCTTTTTTCCCAAAGACAAACCTTCTCTGTTTGTCCCATAAGGGAAATGTAGCCATGAAGTTAAAATTTCACACTTGTTTTTATTGACATACAGGTCTTTAAGCATAATAGTGCAGAAACTCTAATAACAGCTTAACTGAAAAAAATTGAAAAAGTACAGTTTCACTGGTATTAGATTACCCCAATTCCTATTAAGTTAACAGACTAAAAATGCTGATAGATACTACTAAGAAAATCAAGTGTTTTAACTTATAAAGCAACATCATTTTCAGGGTTTTTTTGCAAGTCCCTCCTCTTGTTAGAAATAATTTTAAATGCTAAAATTTAAATTAATCCATTACTACATTCTCTATATAATAGTCTGTACATTTAAATACTTGAAATGAGACTAAAGATGCAAATATAAGATTGTCTCAGATTAATTATCATTTCTGCTCTTTTGTCATTGTTAAACAAGAAACAAGAACCACAGAAGCTGTAGAAAGCAGATGTAACAACTGTATCTTTCTGTTTGGTTTTGCACACTTGAGCAGTGCAATATATGCAAACATGAAAGAAAACATCACTATCCTAGTGCTATTCTGTATAAACAGCAGCTGAAAATAATTATATGCTACATATAACATTATATCATTCCATACCATTTATCATATCACACCACAGTTTGTGTTGGAATGGACCTTAAAGACCATCTCATTCCAGCCCCCTGCCATGGGCAGAGACACCTTTCAGTAGACCAGGTAGTTCCAAGTCCCATTCAGCGTGGTGTCACCACACCACACAGCTTGGAGTTGTCAGCAAACTTACTGAGGGTGCCCTGGATCCCACTGTCCGTGTCACCGACAAACAGTGCTGCTCCTAATACTGACCTCTAAGGAAATCTTTAATTCTGATCTACCTACCCAAGACATCTCTACGTTATTAGATCTGCTGAGCTTTTTTGCTCCATCTTCCAGAATGTTTATCAACTCTTCTTTCGCTGTATTTCAATCCTACAAAAGAGCAGTGGGTCACAGCAGAATAAGAAGGCTCAGAGAAAAGCATCAAAGTGACTCAAGAGCTTAACTGCCGTACAAAAACTCACTGAAAGTTAAAATTTCAGATTTGAGCATATTATTGAGAAGAACTGAAAATTTGGGACATATTCTGGCCACCTACACTGCCTTGTACAAAGCATAAAAGATTGGAGGGAATAAGCTTATGTAATTTATGGGTACTTAGATGAAAAGTCTGTGGCTGAAGTGACTGCATTTATGCACATGGACAACATGCACATACAGACTGCAAATTGCTCAAAAAAAAGGATCTAATTAAGACACTAACTTTAGCTCTTTGACACACACACAAAAAAAAAAAAAAAAAAAAATTAAAAAAAAAATTGCAATCGTTTGTTTCAAATGTCTCCAGAGAGGGAGACACTCTGGGCAGCCTGCTCCAGTGCTCTGCCACCCACAGTGTAAGGAAGTTCTTGCTCACGTTGAGAGGGATCTTCTTGTTTATGGCCATTGCTCCTCGTCCTGCACCACTGTGAAGAATCTGGCACCACCCTCTTGGCAGGCGCCTTTGAGATATTTATACGCATTAACAAATTTGGGAGCAGTGGATGAATCTGTGCTTTGTACACTTGTGGGGGTGATGGGACGGGCGGGAACAACAGTGGAGGCAAACGGCCAGAGGCACTGCGGCGTTAATGGGAACACCTGGAGCTCCGCACACAGGGCTCCACTCGGGGCACACGAAGGAGCAGGACCGGCGG
>NW_008236629.1:892093-897757 GCF_000691975.1 Corvus brachyrhynchos
AGTTCCTGCGGCTGAGGGGCGCCGCGAAGGTGAGGCCGCTCCGCTGCCCGTGGCCCCCGCCCGGCGCGGCACAGGGACCGGGGTGCTTTCAGCGGGGTTCTGTGGGCCGCAGGGCGCGCTGGGGGAAGCGAGAACAATTTAGAGCTGCTGGGCTTTGGGGCTCTGCTTCCAGAAGGGTTTGGGTTCCACCGCTGTTGTGTCAGCAGCCGTGTAACACAAAACGTGGCTCGGAAGTTGTCGAGTCCCTGCGCCGCAGCTTCATCCCCACCCCACGCCTTAAATGCTTTCAGGCCAGCTCGTAAAATTACTTGACGCTTCGGAGAGAGTCCTTGTTACAAAATAACAAACCTACGTACTAGGTCTGTAAATTTATCTTTCACTGGGGAAAAAAAAAAAAAACTTTAAAAGAGTGCTAGCTGATTGATTTAATCAATCTAGGAAATATTTTTAAAGAAAAAATGCGCTAAAACTAAATTTCTATTACGTTTGCTGCAAAAAATGCTGCAAGACTGGTTAAATGTAATAATGCTTTTTTCACGTATAAAATGTTGCTTTAGTATTGCAGTTTTACTTACCATCAAAAAATATTTTTACTTGTACTAACGTATTTTGCTTGAATACAGTAATTTTGTAAGCTAAAATAGCTAACTGTATTAAAGAGGTGAAAGTTAGGACTTCTTAGAGGATAGGGATACAGTGTCCCATTAAAGCATCTCACTACCACTAATCTTAATGTCTGCTTGGGTACTTAATGCTGCTTGCTGTGTAATGCCAGTTCTTGCCTATTGGGACACATTTGCTAATGAGCAACTACTGAGCCAATAAATTAATCAGCATTGTGAAGGTCTTACCTGACACTGTGACCAGTCTGAAAGTGGGATCATCATAAGATGCACTGTTGCAGAGTGTCAGAGAAAGGGTAGATGATCAGAACCTGAACACACATCTGTCCAGCATCATGTAGTATAATTTTCATATCAGTGGCAAGAAACAGAATGAAATAGAACCATCTCTGGGGTCTGGGAAGAGCAAAGAGTGTGTAGTTGTTGTGGTTTCTTTTTCAGAAAATTCAGCAAAAGAAAGATGAAAAGTGCACCTAGAGGCAGCAGCTGTTAGCTAGTAAAACTTAGAGTCCTGCAGTTGGGTGGCAGGGTTTGACAGCAGAGCTTTTACATTCAAGATGTTCAGGATGTTGGCAGAGCTGTCAGTGCACCCTAAAGCTCCAAAACAAACTGCCTTTTCTTTTAGAAAGAACATACTGGCCGCCTTGTTATCGGAGACCACAGATCAACCTCTCACTTCAGGACAGGTCAGTTTATCCAACAGCTGATACAAAGTTGGAAATCGAACCCTAATTTAGGAACATTCCAGTACTCTGATCTTGGTAGATATGGCAGGGAGGGATTTCAGGTTTCGTGGCTGCAGCTGAAGATGGGTCAGGCTGTGGAGTTGTAGAAGTTCCTTATTTCTGTTGGGTTACTGACAAATGGTTTCTCTGACTGCTCGCACTTGCCTTTTAAAGTCCAGGTTCAGCAAAGTACCTTATGGTCAGGTACACTTGTGTACAAAAGCCCTGGAAATCAGGGCCTGTAGGTCCTCAGTCTTATTTTGCTATCAAAATAAGTTGTATTGCTGTTGGCACCTATCAGTATATGCCAGGATATCCAAACTAAATTGTACATGGAAAAGAACAGGGGTTGATTTCTCCCTGACCTGGTTACCTATTGAATAGAAAGATCTCTGCCCTAAGGCAATGAGGTAAAAGCTGAAAAGATCTGCAAGGTCATCTTGGCAATCAGCAATAATTGGATGTCACATAGAACTATGGTAACTCTTTATCGTGCTTGCTTAGGAAGTCAAAGTACTTGGCACTAAGCTGGGTTGGACTGCACTGCCTGAGAGAAGCTTTGGTAAAGCCTTGTGGAATAGCAACTGTCACCATTCTAGAAACCTTCCCTTCATATTCCAGAAAGCTTTCTCTGATATGCTCCACCAGTCATTTTTCACGTGATGAAAAACTATCTATGGACCAAAATAAGGCTGAGGATTGGTTCCAGGTGCTGCTGCTGTTATTGTATGAGTCACTCCTTCATACCTGAATTTCCTAGAAAGGAAGTGATGCTTCTCCTTGGAGTCATAAAGAATCAGTACTGGTTTGTTAATAGGAAAAAGTTAAAATGATGGGGTTTTAAGATTTCTTTTGTCCAACATACAGTTACTGTCCTTTTACAGTAGCATACAGCTCTAACTTCCAAATGAGGAAATATAGATTTGCAATACAACCTTTCAGCTTCACAGAGATACAAATTAAAGACTAGTGTTGTAGGCCTCCTGGGGAGAATTAGAAATTCTTACCTTTTCCAAGTACATAAGATCCTTAACTATTTTAGACCACGTTTTCCCCCAGTGAATGTGATTGTTTATTCACTTACTCAAACAAGTAAATAAAGGGCCTGTAGAAGTAGCTCATGAATATTAGTTTTTCTGCTAATTCCTAAGGATGGAAAAATGCAGGGCTGTAGTAACTGCATGAAACAGTTTCAGATACAGCTCCATAAACAAGAGTGGTGGTATTGTCCCGAGGCGTGATGCTATATCTGAGGGATGATTTAATCACAGTAATCCCATGTTATGTAGTGAAGGTCACAAAGTTTCTCCTTGCTGGGGCATGCTGCAGTACTGGCTGGAAGCACAGAGAACTCACACTGATTCCATTTACCTCGTTCAGTAGAACATAACACTGCATAGTGCAACTCTGGAATGCATCAGGTCTTACGAACTTCCCAGCCCTCTTTGTATCAAAGCCGTCCTGCTTGCACACTCGATACTGTTGCTTTAAAGCCTGATGGTTTGTATGCAGTAATACTCAATCCTAGTTTAGAATGGTTACATGTAAACTTCTTGACTTTGAAAATGTGACTTCCTGTAATTTGGTGTCTTTGTTAATTTGAATGAACCATAACCAAAGTACCCTGGACAATGCAGGGGAAGAAGACAAGAAAATGAACGAGGAGTTGGAGTCTCAGTACCAGCAGAGCATGGACAGCACAATGTCAGGGCGGAACCGGCGCCACTGCGGGCTTGGGTTCAGTGAGGTACTGACTTCATTTGCATAATGACTTGGCTTTCACTTCACTAAGACAAGGTGGTACTGGGTTTAAAAATCCAAGCAGATTTCCATGGTTTGGGTTAAAGGACAAACTGATTGCAGGCACTTGACTGATGTTCATGTATATACTGCGGTGGCCATTTAGATGCTCATAAATGAGTGATGCTTGTCATTGTTCTGAGAAGTGATAAGATGTACTTAATGCTCCAGAGTGGTCAAGACTGATTAGGGCACAGAGTGACAAATATATTAAATCAGAGTGTTGCTGAGGAATACATAAGTAGGCAGGATAAGCATCTGCATTGTTGTTAGCAGTATCATTGGATAACTTAAGCATTCCTCGTGCTGCAGTTTGCTAAGCTTCCTGTCAAAGGTCAATCACAAATGTGAATTCTTGATGGTCTAGCCTTTAGTTCCATTGTGTCACACTCTGCGACAAATATTCCAGTGTCAGTATTTGCATTACTGAACGGATGGGATCTGGAACTTCGGACTCATGGAACAGTGTCTTTAGGATTTCTGCTGTAACTAAATGAACCAGGGCTGATGAATCCATAGATGTCACAGCTGGCATGGTTAACCACTTCAGGGCAGTTGCTTTCTGTCTAATAATTCATGTCTTACCAGGCCTCTGTTTAACAACGTGGCCCATTTTAGTACCAAAATGAAAGGAGCCATTACATGAAACATTCTCACTGGGAAACGTTAAAGGCTCCAGAGGAGTTGCCAGGAAATAATGTTTTATCTCTCTCATAATCTGAACTTACAGTTTCAGGAAGATGAACAAGAAGACGAGGCAGCTGGACACTCCTCTGATGAGAGTTCAGAGGATTCTGAAAGTGGCTCTGATTCGGAGCAAGAGGAGTCTGCAGAGGAGCTACAAGCTGCTGAAAAACATGATGAAGCTGAAGTTCCAGAAAACAAAAAAGAAGCAAAAAGCAACTATAAAATGATGTTTGTGAAAGCCAGTGGTTCATAACTGCAGATGTAACAGCTTCGTATTTAAAGTACAGTAAGCCTTATTGTTACAGTGCAAAGTGGAGGACTGCTACAGCACAAATCTTTGTATTTTGATTTTAAGAAGACCCTCTTAGATGACAAAAAGTAGTATTTGCTTTCTGTTGCCATGGATAACATTTTTATGGGCGCAGTGATATTACTGGTTTTTGTAAAGTGTATAAAATCCTGGATGGAGAAATAAATTTGTTTTGTTCCTGCCCAGTCTTTACAATGTTATCTGAACTATTCCTTCTGTTATTCCATGCCAGATAAGGAAGCTCCATGTTAGTGGTTTATTCAGTTAGTACCCCAGTCTTGAATTTTTAACTATTAAGATTACATGTGAATTACGTGATGTTGCATTAGTTGTAAAATACCAATATCAGCATTATTCTGTGATGTACTAGAGCTTTAAACAATGATTTTGTCTATAGATGCTAGTGTTGGCAGGGCTGAGAGGAGAAACTGCTCACTTTTGTGGCAGCATTAATCACCGTATCCATCTGAAGTCCTTCAGCAGTTGCATAGAGAAGATGTTTTAGAAAAGCATAATACAACAGAAGGCTCTAATTGCTTCTTTGGCTTTCTAACGAGGGGGAGGAACTGTAGTTGTTTCTACCTTTCAGTAGAAAAGAGGGATTTTTTGAATTACTGTTTCCTGGCTATAGCACTGCGCTGTTATTAAAAATAACACCTCCCAAAGAAACCAGTTTACTTTGAAAGAGAAAGTATACTTTGATAATGAAAAGGATATACAAATCATTTTAGCTTTTTTAAAATATAGAATAAAGAGTTAAATATGCGAGCCCTTCTTCCTTTTCTCCCTGTACATGCATCCCTTGGAGGTCTGAGTCAATTAGCACAAGGCTGTACCTCTCAAGTTGATATGCTTAGAAAGCCAGGAGTTCAGCACCTCCTTCCAGCAAGAATTAAACACATCCATTCCTCTGCAGATTCATTGCATTCAAGAAATGAGTAAAATATCAGAGCTTTTTAGACTTTGTTTCCTCTTAGTACATCAGACAGATCACCTGCCTCTCCTGGCTGGGAAAACAGGACCTTGACCTGTACCTCTAGTACCGCCACAGCAGCGTTCCAGGGAACACTCGGGATGCTCGTGGAGACTCCCTTCCTGTGTACAATTCCTGATGTGCAGACAACATTTCCAAGCCAGTCGGCTGAAGGAAAGCAGCAGTTTGTACTATCATTGCCTAGTTTATTGAATGTAAACATTGCAGCATTAGCTATTGGGGGAGGACTTGGAATAAGTATGGAAAAAATAAAAGTAATATTGTAAATAAAAACTGAGTGTAGATTTTGATTACTCTGTTTTACTACACCTGCATTTACTACAAGTTTTTCCGCTCATTCAATTTTAAGAACAAAGTTACAGCAGCCACTAATGGTCAGTCATTTGTACTTGATTTGTGTAGATTTTTTGGTTTTCCCAATATTGCAAGCTTCTAATACTCAGAGAAAGAATGTAAGTTGCTTGTGCATTGTGAAGAGAGAAAACCTCACCACAACTTAGGAAAGAGGCTGTATCCCTAGGAAAG
>NW_008236629.1:898082-942155 GCF_000691975.1 Corvus brachyrhynchos
AGTGAGATGCCTCCCTAAGAGATCAACTGATTACTTTCCTAATAGACCCCTTCCAGGTTTTCCTAGTTAGACACTCCAGCGACACTGGAACCAGCATTTCATTGTTAAAATCTTTCAGCTGCAGCTGCCACTCACCTCTGCCTTCTCTGTCCCAAGACTGCTGCTCTCTGAGCTTTCCCACCAGTGTGCAGCCACTCAGAGATTCATGCTGGGATCTGGAAAGACCCAGGAAAAGTAGATCCAGCTGGCCAGCCCAGCATGGGTCTGCTGACAGACACAATGAGGGGCTCTTCCACTCAGCCTCTTGCCTCCTTGATTCGGCCATCAGTTTCAGTTATAAATAGAGCACACAAAGATTAAAAGAAAAAAACAAAAACCCCAACCTGAAATTAAACTATTCTAGATACAGCTCTGACCAGAAAAAAAATCTACAGAACTTCCACTCCCCAAAAGTAGGACACCAAATATTGTGAACATCTGATGAGGTTTGGGGTAACAGCTGTGATGCTGACCTACGACTCACCTGCTCAAAATAGGAAGCGTTCTACACAGTCTTGTCTGTTTCTGTTGAACATTTATAAACATACTAAGAACTTGCAGACTGAGCTATGAAGCAGCATAAGAAGCTTCTGCACATATACCACGAAAGGCTGATATAACTCAGTGTAGTTTGTGCTTTGAATGTTTCAATTCAGGAGTCAGTTTTAGCAACATTTGATATAACAGTATCAGCAGTAGTGGCATGGATAGGAGCAGGATGGTTTCAGCTCATTGGAGACAGGGAGCACAGGAAAAATCAAAGTCAGTGTCTTGGTTGACTCCAGTCAGTCCTTTGCTTTTTCAGGTTGGTATGGAAGGAGCAGCCAGAGAGAACAGCAGGGAACTGTATTTGTCTATTAAACAAGACTTGCCCACTGAAATTCCTCAACTCAAAGACCAGTTAATTTCCATCTCAATAGAAAGGCTGAAGTCTGCCTGTTCTCCTACACCTCAGGAAAGAATGACTGAAGTTAGACCACAGCTGGTTGTCACAGAACAACCATCACATCTGGTAAGTTTTCATCTGTTTCTAAACCACACTGAAAATTTACCTTACATAGGTGCATTCTCAGCACTTGGCTTTAGAAGACTGAAAACACCTGAACAAGGTCAAATGCACTGCTGTGCCTGTTCCCCTTCCATTTGCCCTGGAACCCCTCAAGGTGAGCTCCATCACAGCCCCAGTGCCCACAGGTCTGGCAGTCACCAAAGAGGGTGCTTCTAAGGCAGGTAAAAAGGGATTCTCAACATCCCACAGGAATTCTCTGAGGCCAAGGAAACCAGAACTGTAAGTTGCCCTGTAGTTTCTTGCAACTGCTTTGCAGTTTACTCTCCCTTTCTTCCTGAAGAGGAGGCTGACAACTTGATTCCTGAAAGCACAATTTATAGGCCAGCTTCAAAGCTATGGGTCCCTCTAAGGCTCTGGTTGGGGAATTCACATCAAAGACGACGTGCACATGTTCTGATGCCAGAGAGGACGGTTGGTAGAAATCTCCATGGATTTGCTACAGTCCCCAGTACAGGGATTAAATTATGCACTGAAGCTGCCTCTGTAAACTGCAGGAGACAAAGAGAATAAGTGGCAGTGCAATATCTCATAATCAAAGCCTGGCATGATTCTTTGCATCAATCTCTTGGAAGCTGTCAGGGGATTAAGAGAAGGGACATGTGTCAAAGTACCCTCAACTACAGAGCAGAAGTTGGTTTTGTTTGCTTTTAAGCCTGTCACCTCTGCACTTTTCCTGAGAAAAATATCTTAGTACAAGAGGTGTACAGCATCATGATGGGAGATAAGTTTCCTTAGTTTTTGCACAGCATTAAAGAAACACGTGATGATTTAAACCAAGTTGAGTTAATTTTGATGTGCACGTGCAGAAGGAGCTCACAATTACAGTTTGTGCTATTATCTATCCAAACTCAGTACCATTTTTGGTGGCCATAGGAGGATCCAGCAGAGAAAAATAAAAAGGGAAGACTGAAAAGAACTTTAGATGCCATTTAGGAACAGAGCACAGCAACTGGCAATAGAAAAGACAATTGTCCTGCTACCAAAGCACCACCCTGAAGTCATCAGTGTTTCTCCTTCATCCACTGGCACCATCAACATCCCACCCCCTTGTTCAACTCTTTCACAAGGTATTTTTTGTACCAGGACACAAAACATTCTCATTTGCCAGCTATTCCTTCTTCTTACCTTCCCCACTACAATTTAGGCCAAGTCCTTTCATTGAAGCATTTTGCTGCTGTCCAAGTCCACATATTTCAGCTCTTTGTGTCTTTTTACTACCTCTCACTTCCCACCACCAGGCTGTTCTCCATCCTCACCTTCAGCCTCTTATTTACATCTTGCAGATACATCTCTGCCATTATTTCCTACAATCTCACTACTCACCTTTGTTTTCTTAACCTCTTCCTTCCTTTAGTGCTTCCTTATGCTACAGCTCCTGGTGAGAGGGTTCAAGAAAACATCACTGTCCTTCAAGTTTACATCTGGTAACACAATTTCAACAACAGCAGCTCCAAAAATGCTAATTGTTAGTGTTTTCTTTGGAGGCTGTTTTCCACTCTCTGTAAGGCAACCAGGAGCACTGACAAGTAAATAACAAGTCAACAGTACCTAAATGTGGATATACTTTCTATATGCACTTACTTTTTATACATATGCAATACTTTCTGGGTTTATTTACTTTATAATTAGCACTTGAAGTTATTCCACCATCTCCGAGCAATTTCATGGCACCCTTTATCATTTTACCTCCCTCCTACATTTACCTGTAGTTTAAGATTCCAAGTGTGGTTGTTGCACAGAATATCTCAACAGACTTGTATTAAAAATGCTCTTTAAAATTCCAGAGCTTTGAACTAAAGAAATATCTCAAGAAGTTTTCATGGAAAGTTCATCGTGGTTGGTTCAATTCAGCTGCAGTTAGATGCACCTTTTCAAATAATGGGGGAAAAAAAATGTAAAGGGGTCAGAGCCAATCAATACAGTTGTTCAAACAGAATTTCAGGCACTGTGATGTGGAGATTTTTTGTGCTCTTTCTTTGTACTGCGCCACTACGAAGAAAGGTTGCTTTTGCTAGTAGAGCAATAAAAATCTTAGCCTTTTGAATACAACCAAATAACCAATGGGAATCTTTACCAGGTGTGGAAAATACAGCAACTTTTTCATGTTTTTCTTGCGCACAGCTTTGCTCTTTTTATAACCACGCAGTACATGGGCACACAGACACACACACAGCACAAGCAAACACTTTAAAATACCCAGACAGACATAAATCAGAGGGGTAACATCACATCCTGCCTTCTGTATCTTCTAAGTTTTAACACCAAGTAAATCTGGTCTTTCTTTCATAGAACATCCAGAAGTTAATTGCTAAGACACCTGGGAAATAGGTGGTTTCATAGAGGGGAACAGATGCTGATATAAAATATATATAGATATATTTGAAGAGCTGGAAGTCAGAGGAGTAAATGGTGCAGAGGGAAAAATAATGGTGGAAAGTACCACAAAGGCTCAGGAGTGCTCTGCTTTCTCACACCACCAACCCTTCCCTCCAAAGGCTGTGGGGTGCCCAGGACCACCATGCTGGGCTTCAAGAGTTTTTCAAAATAGCAGCACACAAGTTTAGTAACATCCTTCAGTAGCTTTTCCTTCCACACATAAGATACTCTCCAGAAGAAAATCTCTTAGTAGTTTCCTGAGAAACCTATCTACTTTTGGTGGATTTCTTTTTGTTTGTGGGGGGCATTTGGTCGTTGGTGGTGGTTTTTTCCTCCCAAGTGTTCCAAAACAGTCTGGATGTCTCTTAAGTACTGCTTACCTGTCCAGTCCTTTAAAACAAACAGCTTAATACAGATGTACAAAGACAAACAGTGCTGTAGCTCAGCAGGATTCCTTGCAGCCCAGCAATGCACACCAACTCAAAATGATAGTGAAAAACAAGGGTGGGAGCTGTTGTACAAGTCCAAAAAGGTCAAAGAGGTGCTACTTACAAGTATCAGGCTGTACTTTTATAAATGCAGCTGGCCAGTAAAATTTTAGTAACTTTGGCTGAAGAAATTGAAAACAGCTGTTTATGGGAAGAGAAGTCAGCCTGCAAAATTTTTGCTTGGTATAACATTACAAAACACTAATTAAAAACCAGCACAATCAAAAGAACTGATAATGCTTTCTAATAAGTGAGTTCAATTAGTCCCAAAGACTTCACTGTTTAATAGGCAGAGGCGAAAAAAAGGCCACTTTCTGACCAAAATTATATCGATCTGCTAGTAAACTTTTTTTTTTTTCTAGTTTTAATACTAGGAAGTATCCTGTAACACCTAGAAAAGAGCATGTTGATTAAAAGAAACAGAAGTGGAAAAGGAAATTGACCCAAACCAAACACTCTATCCATAGGAAAACTAGCCATTACTATTTTAAAACTACACCCATCCTTACAAGAGATGGTCACTAAGAACAGCATTTCACATATTAAACAAAAATTTTGGAAGAAAAATTATCTTACAATTTTTTCCCCAAATATGGGATTAACTACAGACATGACCAAAATCTTTAGATCAAGACTGGTTTTGTTGCAAACGTTAATGATGTATCTGCTTAGGGCAAAATCCTTCTCTTCCACGCAAGCATGAATGAGCAGATTTTGTGTGTGCGATCAAAGGAAAGAGAATGAACATCTCCCCCAACCTGCAGAGCAGCACTGCCTGTACTTCTTTCCCTTCATTGCTTTGTTGTGCCCCACAAAAACAGGACAAGCACACCTTAAGCAGCTCAGCTCTGAATTTCTGCCACTCACAATCAAAGGCCAAGGACTCAGTCTCAAACATTCGCCCTCGAATTCACACAGTCAACACTAAACCACAGAAATACTTTTAGTTGTTGCTTCCCATTTTGCTTGAGACATTGATTTTCAGAAGACTTCAACATTTCCACTCTTCTCCATCAACCTGGTGTCTTTTGAGGGAACTGCTGCAAAGTCAAACACTGCCAGTGAGCTGCAGCTTTGCCAGTGCCCACCACCTTCCCCTTGGCCAACACCCCACTCTTGCTACTCAAGAACAAAGACAGATTTCATCAAATGCTTAGAAAACATTTCTAAAAACAAAAGAAAAAAAACCCCAACAACAAAAACCAACAATAATAATAATTATTATTATTGTAATTCTTCAAAGGTAGAATTGGCATAGAGAGAGCCTGATTCAAACCCCAGTGAAATAAATGCAAAACTGGAGAACTTCAATGGGATTTGAAACAAAGAAGCGCAAAATGTGATAAAAGCACAAATGACCCTGGATTTCCAACTACCTGGACACCGATAAGAGAGCAGACAAGACAGAGGCAAGAGGAGACAGTTATGTTAATATTTTAATCTGTACATATACCATTTTCCAAACTGTTACATTTTATTTAAATTAATGTTTTCTTGCAAAATATTCATTTATGCTTTCAAAACTTTTTTATAAAGGCAAAAATAAATCATTATTTTGGCAAAAGGTTTTGAAGTTGATACTGGCAGTATTGAGGTAAAATAGATTGCATTAGCTAAATATATACTTTTAAGAATATTTCTGAGTATAGTGTTAATATAATATGATTTGTCTTAAAGTCTGAAACACAAAGATCAATTCCAAGGGGGTTTTAGCTACTACTTGAATATAAGGAATAAACAAGTTAGTGGTTTCACAAAATACTGCAGAAGTATTTCTCAGTTATTTCTCATCCAGAGCTGAACTCAGCTACTAATTACATAACATTGGGAAGTTTTTCCATGTCTTGCATTCGATGCATACACAGGGATTTTTCAAGTATAGTTGCAGCAATTCATTTAATCTTATTTTCTCTTTGTTGTAACTACCTCACCCTTTGCCCTATGCATAAGTACAGCACAGAATTCCAAAGTTTGGCAAAGATCAGCACCAGGTGAACATACCTACAAAATTAGCAGGTGCCACATTCCATTCGTTTTGCTGTTTCCAGGATAAATACTAGTCAATATGTCATTTTGTAATGTCTATTGAAAAAAAAAATCAGAAGAAAAATACATATTTACTAGCCAAATGACACACTATAATTTTTTATTGCTTACTTCACATATTTTAATTAAAAATCATCTTCTTTCACATCTCAACTTTCAAAAAAAAATAAAATTTGTTAGCTGTTTGTTACAGACGGGGCAGCGCTACTGTCAAGGGCAACCTAACAAACCGTGGATTGATACCAGCAAGTTAATCATCTGGGATCAAAAAAAGGAAATGGGAGTTAAAACTGGCTTTCATTATGGCTTTCTTGGGAAGTTTCTGCTATACAGTGGTTACTAATACTTAGAAATTCAAGCTAACAGTTCTTGCAATGGATTATTTAATGGGCAAAAGGGTGGGTGATTAACTCTATAAAAATATTCAATCCAAAACACCCCTTCACCAAACCTGTCAGCTGCATTAGCTCTATCCATACTGTATGACTGTGCTTCTAGGTTTGTTCAAATTTGAGGGGGTTTTTTCACAAAACTTTACAATGTGCCTCTGAGCCTGGGGGGGGAAGTAACAGCATCGTTTAGTATCTATGCAAGAAGTGTCTTTTAAAATGAATTCCGCCCTTGATTTAAAAAAAAAACTAAAATACATTGTTCTAAAAATACATTGTCAGTATTTTACAGAGTTTATTAAAAGTGCCGTTTATTCGTATAAAAAGTGTGAACTAAACTGAAGTAAATAAAAAATGATTTGCAGTTCTCTTCATTTTCATAGAAAATCCCCCTATTGTTCTCTGAATGTCTTTCCAGAAGAAGGTGTCATCAGCCAATGAGTATCTCCACAGAAAACTGGAAAAGAATCTCCTCTGTCTTCCATGAGGGGTCACAAGGTGGAATTTGCCTCGAGTCTTACGTCAGTGTTCACTTACTGCTTTGGCTGGTGTGAAGGAAAACAAACATGGTTAAATATTGAAGGAAGTCAACCAAAGCCAAGCAGTAAGCAATTGCTGGAAACCTTTTTTCTAAGCCTTTTACAGTTTCACAGAAGGAACAATTCATACAGACACATTAAGCGAACAATTATCTCATGATGCCACTGATGCTCAAGCTCTGGTGTCCCCTGCATGGTGCTGGTTTTCAAAACTACTTTCTTCATCTGAAGAAAATGTAAGTTTGTATCAATATATATCTGTAAGTGTATATCTATGTGTATATATTTGTACAGACATGTGCTAGACATGTTTTTAAGTCAGTCTGGAATCACAGAATGGTTGGGGTAGGAAGGGACCTCTGAAGGTCAGCCCTGGCCACCTGCTCGAGTCTCTGGCACTGGACAATTGCTTGAGTTACCCACGCAACCCTCTTTACTACTTCAACTCTGCTTTATCTTCTTGTTCAACTTCAGGCAATAAAATTAAGCCAAAGGAAGTCAGAAAATGAGAATAATATCAAACCAAAATATGGATGCATAGCAAGTGTCTTAACTAGGGGCACTTAGCAGTTGCATACAATATTTACACCTTTTCCTGTTTCAAACAGGGAAAACTCTGCAAATCCTATTGAGATACAAATCCAGATTTTTTTTGTAAGGACAACAAAATTATCACAATTTTAATACCTGAAGTGGCAAAATAACTTAACCAGAGACAGCAACCAACCTTCTGCTAACATAATCCAATGAAAGGCATGATCGAAGTCAAACATAACATTGCAGAATTAGTTACAAAGGGCCAAATCTTCAGCTCAGCTAAGACTCCGATGCCAGCTCCTGTGTAGGATACCAGCCCACAAAGGAAACCCCTGCTTGTACAAGGTGTACTTTGGATTCTCTCTTTATATGCCCTGTGCAGCCACCAGAGTACAGAGGCTGCTGAAAACCTGGCCCCCTGTTACCCAGAGCACAGATGTCTCCTCCCTTCACCACAGTAGGAGTGAGGAAGCACCTCACCTGCAGAGAGACAGCACTTCTCTGAAGACTCCATCAGCCCACGTGTTAGCTCATTAGAAGCAATATTTACCAGAATGAAAGGTTTCTGAAAAAGTAGCTGCATGCTTTCATTTGGATGTAATTTTGGTTTAGTAAAGAAGTTAAAATTTAGCAAGCCACAGCACAGGCACGATGGCAAATCAGGCATGCTGAGAGCAGTTAGTTCTTACTTGGAAGGTGTTTAAACAAATGTGTAGTGAAATCCATTGCTTAGGGGGGAGTGAGGTGGCTGTGGTACAGAAGGTGAGGGTGCTTTGGGTGGATAGGTCAACTGCTGAGCTAGAAGGGATCACACACAGGAATTAGGCTGCACAATCAAACATTCACATCATAAACGGAGCGACCTTAATTTTCTACCACATGAATAGGAAACCTGATTAGCAATGAATGAGGTGCTACACTATTTTAGTCACATGAAACACAATGTAAACAACAACATTTCTACCTGCTGCTTTTGTCTACACTTTGCATAAATTAAACAAATAAAGATTCCTATTTGGATGAGAATATGGACAACGTATCTCAAGATGAAGTTTTACTGGAACATTATGAAAGCACACAACACTGATACACTCTCATCAGCACTGCTTTTAAAGCTGAAGCTCTGGACCAGCACCTAGATTTGCTAAACTGATTTCAAGACTCACTGAGGCTGTACAGGTTTTCAACATTTCCTTTGTTATATGCCAGTAAGCAGAAACAAAAAAAATATATAGAAAAATAATGTTTAAAAAATTACATATGTGTATAACATTTTGCTTAGTGCCATACATGATACAGTAAATACATTTTCATATATCTCAGCTTGAAAGTACAGGATAAAGAATACAATGATTAAAAGTATCCTTGTTTATAAACCAGAGTAATAGTATAGTATTAGAAGACAATAATCATAAAATTGAAGAAATTAGAACTCAATCTAAAATTCTGCTTTTATATTTACGAGGGCCAAAGCATACAATGTAGGAAATGACTTCTTAATACTCTTGTATTTGACTTTAATCTTCCAGATTCTTGGCATGATTTCTACTCAAAAGGCTGATTTCTTATTAGGAACACAGGAAACTCTAAAGTGGCACTATTAGATAGATGTACAATTCATCTTAAAAGATTTAGATTAGCATAATATCCTAACATAATTGGTTGCCCTGAATAATGGGCAAAGTTAAGCTTCACAGTCTTTTCCATAAACAAATCTTTGTAAAAAAAATCTAGATAATTAATTTGGGATTTTCAGATACGGTCTGCTTTATCAACAAGGAGCAAATGATAACCCACACTTCGAAAATCAAACTACAAAAATAAGAATGTGAAGGAATCTGTTATATGAGACTACATGAGAATGTCCAATTAGCTGTGCAAAGTGTCAAATGCTTTTCTTTTTAATCACCTTAGATCATCAGAATTTAGGCCATACCTAAAAAACTTGAACTCTTTTCTGGTTTGTAGATTTTCTATTAAAACCAAACTACTCTTATTTTTGGCTTTTTTTTGGTTGTTTGTTTTTTTTTTTTTTAATGCTATAAAGGCCTTTGCTTTTAAAGAAGTAAGAAATAATTGAACTCAAAGCAAGACATATTTCAAGAAGTGAGTTTTTGAGGTACAAGTGTGGCAACAAAAGCTGTGCACAAACATAAAGGTTTGGGATTCCTTAAAAACCTTAGTCTTTGGCTACTGTGTTAGGGTTTCTTTAACTGAAAGACAAAAGAGGCAGCTGCTGTGCCTCACAAGGAAAATCAAACTAAAACTTATCTTGCAACTGACTGCAAATTTTCTGAAGCGACACTTAAACATTTCAGTCCTAATACACACTTTAATTCCCTCTTTGAGGAAAATAGAAGAATAAAGAATATTTTTGTGGTTACATATACCTAAAATGTGATGGGTCACACTTTTGAGATAATTACAACATAAAAAATTAAAATATATAAATAAAAAAACCTATAGTAATGAAATGTGTACTACATTCACTACACAATATTTAAAAAAATCAAACCTATTTCAGTACTGTACCGTTGCTACAAGTTCAGGCACACCCAGAAGTAACTTAACTGGCCCCATGAAGACCTTTGAGCAGGGCAGGTGCTCTGCTCTTGTTGTACTGACACAGAGGAGTAATTTCAAGTACTGGCTGTGTTCATCTGGGCTGACCTTAGCCCAGATGTGTGACCTTTTCCCAGCAGAAGCTAGAAATTGAGTGGCAAAATGCTGCACTCGCTCACACATCATGAAAGACATTCCTATTCTATAACCAAAGGATTTGAGTACCTGTTACAAGGTTCTGGTCACTGGAACTGGGATCAAAACGCCTGTGAAAAAGCCCTTTTGATACACTGATGGCCTGAAGGTCCACAAGGTTACTCCTGGAATTCCCCCCTGATCTTACAATTCTGTTCTTCTGTTTGTTTGGTTTAGCTTTATAATGCCTGGCCTCCTCAGCGAATCACTTTATTCCTGCCAGTCAGTTAAATTACCCACAGAAACTCTCTGAAGTCTCAAGATTCCTATCTTGAGAATGTATTCCATCCCCTCAAAATGCCATTCCCCTCAGGTTTAGCTGGCACTGCATCCCTGAGTGTACAGCCACATTCAATCAACGCTCTGTTACTGCAGATGCGCGTTACGCGCTCCAATATTGGAATAATCTGTCTTTAATGGGAAGGTCTTAAGGGCTGCTGTGGCAAGAGCCATAAGTTTAAACTGACAACTTCAGATGAGTAATGTGCATATTTTTTCTCCATCATAGTTGAAGTTTCCATTATTTCTGTTCTCCACTGGAACAGTGAATGGTGCCAGTTATAAATGGCCAGTCAGATACTTGGGGGAATCACTGCTGCATGGATTAGTGTGTGATACAAATCTCTTGACATTTCTTACTTATTTCAACTATAAAGCAATCAAGAGTGAAATTATCACTTTTAGCAACATATTGAAAAGGATCTATTAATTTCCAGGCATCAAGCAGAATTCATGCACAGCTGTCTTGCTCTGACCTCTCACCCTGGTCACCAGACAGAAACATGCCAATCCCCATTTTACAAGGTCTTTTTCAGCCTGTTGTCAGACAGCTCAAGCTGCAAATGATTGTAGCCTAATCTCAATCACTGGACCAGGGAATCTTTCTCTTAAAAAATTTAAAATCCTCTTTTCTTGATTTTTTTGAAGTCACAGATCAATTTACTTTTAAAAATGAATACAGAAATATTTGATTTAATATAATTATAGAGAATCAAAATGTTAATTTTTTTAGCACTATTAGAGCAAGTTTCCAAGTTCTGAACTTATTGACCATACTATTTTGCCCCCTTTATCCTGTCCACTGGAGGCCAAATACTCAATGTAAATCGTTAGCCCCTCTCCATTTGTTACCTACATGCACTCTTCACTATTTTGAATATGAATTGACTAAAACTTTCTCTTATGCCAGGAATTCAGCAACAACCCCACACAACTTGAGAAGCTGGTAAGAAATAGCTGTTATTTGGTAAATAACTCAGCATTACCTGCTACCTCCTTGCTCCTCTGAGAGGCTTCAGAAGCCAGAGCGTATGAAATGGTAATGATGCGCTCCTGCTCCTGCAGCTGTGAATCTAAATCAATCGAGTTGTGTTTGTCCTGGGCAACAGTAGGCTGCAGATTGTGCATACTGGGGGGAAAGTGAAAAACAACATTAACATTTGCAAACATAAAGAATCCACCATGCAGATAAGAACAAGCTTGGATTCAGACTGCAGTTTTCAGATCTCATCTATCAAGCTCCCTGTTTTATTGTCCTTCTTTAAATAGGGTTGATGTTGTATGCAAATGCCTACAGCACATGGAAAAATGGCACAGCCACCTCACATGCAGTCAAAATTTCTGCATAGCCTTAAGAACATCTGAAAGTCCTTTGTTGGAAATATGCTGTTTAAATAAAAGCACTACAAACGTGCTATTTATTTGAAGTTGTTAGTAAAATTCCTTTCTAGTGCTCAAAGGAAAAGGAAATAACCTGGTGGTCCCTCAGGCTGTACCCCTTCCAAAGAGAGGACAGATCCTTGACAAATCAAATTCTTGAAACTGAATGTTCAGCTGACTCTGTATTAGCTGTAAGTAGCCAAAAGTGTTGTTTCACAACTCCGCTCTCTGGAGACAACAGAAACTTGCTCTCATGCTGACTTTTCTTCTGCTTTTGGTCAGATTCATGCCTTTCCTTTCCTTCCTCCTCATTCTCATCTACAAGTTGGTTGGTAAGGACTCACTACTACTTTAGGATTCTCTGAACAAGAAAATACACAAAATTCATCATTATCTCTTGACCTTGTTTTGAAAAGCAGCTCTAAATATACTACATAAATTCTGAGCGCATTTTCTCAAAGCTACATGGTACATTCAGGTAACAGAAATTAAGATTGTTGTATTATGTTAGTTCTCGATGTTTAACATGAGCCCCTGTATAAGATTTGGAAAAAAACCTAAAACCTAACCTTGATTTAGTAAGAATATTCTTTATCTTTTCTGCTTTCCGCTGCCTTGCTGCCAGCTCTTCTGTAGAAAGGGGCTCTTCTGGCTCCAGCTCAACATAACGTTCTGGAATTACAACCTTCTCAGGCTTTGACAACTGTAGAAAGAAAGCAAGTATCGAGTTTTCAATAACAAAGACTTGAAAGAAATTGAGATAAATCCTCCTCAATGGGAGAACACAGTGAAAAGAATAAAGCATGGATTTCCACAGTCAGTACATGCACCTGATGCTAAACACTCCTCCTGAATTTCTAGCTGATGCCCTTTCAACAGTGTTTTTTCCCTCTGATCCTTTTTACTTCAGAAGATAGACTGAACAAATATTAAAAGGGATTACAGAAGCAATCAGAATCAACAGAAAACATTTCTTCAGCTCAGGCTTAGAGCCTAAAGTAGGACACTGCCTCAAGTTCTTACAGTAGAAAGAAGCAACCACTAAGAGTGGTTGACTGGACAACCCGAGATATTCATGTCATTATATTTGTGTCATGCCAGCCAGAACTTCCTACAACTGAAAGGAAGTATCACCTCAAGTTTTAACCTAGGGTCATTCTTCTGAGACTGGATAATTTTCTGTGAGCAGCAGAAGGAAACAAAAGGCAGAGAGAAATACACTACACTGTGCAACTGTAACAACACATTGCATAAACTAATTCTGAATAGACTGAAAATTGTAACATGATTGCATGAAAGCCAGAAACAAATTTTTGCTAGGATCCACTATTTTGTGGGAAATTTTCTCTCCACCCAACAAAAACAAAGTTTACAGACCTTGAACCAATTCTTATTATACAGAACAGACTGGTTTTGAAAATAAAAATAGAGAACGTGTGAATAAATGGAAATAAGTAAAGGAGAACAATTTTTTTTCTTCTTCTTCTTGGAATTTTGTTAAAACACTCATGAGGCAATGAGTTTTCAAAATTCAAAGTTTTCAATGAAAATAATCCTAAATTTTTCACCACTGACCTTGGCTCATGCTAATTCGATGGATTATGTAAAGTGGCCTGACCTAACCCCCGGTGCTTAGGCTCAGTAATTCACAGGCAATCGAAGGCCAAGAGCACACACTGACACACACAACTATATTAATTAATTAACTATATTAAAATCACAGCCTCAAGTTCCTTCTCAGGAAACACAAAGCCCGTGCTTCCAGAAAAATCCTAATTTTTCCACTACACTTCCCTACTTTTGAATCCAACTCCTCTATGGAGGTTTAGATACAGACATATATACACTTTTTAAAATGTGTATCTCTATCTCCATACTGTATCTAATCTAAATTAGCTCAACCAGTCACTTTCAGAATAACAGACCCATTAATCATGTGAACGGCAGATGGATTTCCTTAAAGGTACAACTGAGTATGCTCCCTTCTGAGGCACAGAGGTACCTCAAACACAGAAGTGCCTGCCAGGTGAAGAGGATGGCCACATGAAATGGAAAAGAACAAGGCCAGGTTGGATGGAGCTCTGGTTCAGTGGAAGGTGGCCCTGCCCATGGCAGGAGGCTGGAATTAGACAAATCTTTAAGGTCCCTTCCAACACAAACCATTCTACGATTCTAACCAGGTTAACTGAGAAAGAAGCTTTACACTCAGAGCTTCGGACCTATTTCAGTTACTCTGAAGCAGGACAGAAATGCCTATGAGCAAAAATGTCTCCTATCCAAGGCTTAAAGGAAGTACAAAGCGATTCCCATAGCCCTGAAGGCCTTCTGGAAAAGAAAAATTAATAGCAGAGTGCAACAAGGAAAGGCAGTAGAACAAAAGTTATCTTCTGCTTCTGAAGTTTACAGAAGCACTGTATTTTCTGTAAAAATTATACAAAGATTAACTGAAAGATGCATTCATTCATAGAGTTCAACAGGTAACAACTCACAAAGTAAACCTTTTACAAATATCTCTCTCTGTAAAATGATACTCTGCCAACAGCTTTCAGAAGAGCACAGGTGCTTACTAGTCTAATTATCATTAATAGTTGTACTGGTTTGCCATCTCCCGCGGCATTTAACACAGCACAAGGTACCCCCTGAAGCCTTTCCACTTGCTGTGTTCTCTCCTTCCCACCAGATGGCCCAATCGCATTTCAAACCAACATTTGCTCGGTTACTGGAGCTGAGAAAAGACCTCGTGCCCAGAACACCAAGCGGGTCATTCCAAAAGCTGACTGAAATATGTTTTCTGTTCAAGCCCAAATACAGCAGTGGTTCCTCTTCTCTACCATCTTTTGCCAGTCAAAATTAAGAGCAGTAAGGTAGCTCTGGGGAACTTTTCCTTCATTCCTGTTTCTCATTTTTAAATACTCTTCGTGTTGTCTTCTCATCTTTTTTTCCCAATTTATAGAACCTTCCCTAAGTTAATTGCTCTTTCCTTTATAAAGCCTGAGCTATATATTTCAAAGAGTAGAGCCAACATTTCAATTTCTTCTCTCCACTAGAACACAATACGAACACAAACATTGCAAAGGTGCCAGGTCATAAATTTTTAGTACCCAAAAGACTCCTTTTAGTTCAAACTTCCAGCTAACTTCTGAAAGAAAGGATGAGAATCCACTGCCGAAAACTTAGAAGGGTTAATGTTTTGGGACAGAGATTAGGAGGCAAAAGATTGTGACCATTACCTCTCTGCTGATATCTAAATCATAGTCTTGAGGCTCCAGGTCAGTCTCTGTCACTGCTACTGGCTGAACTTTTAACCATTCATTTTCATCCTTGTCTTCTCCACGAATTGCCCTCTCAAGTAACTGCAAATCAAATTCTTGCTCTCGTTTCCACTGGTAATAGATACAAAACAATTAACAGCATTCAGCAATACTGCCAAATTCACCATATAGCAATGTATATTACTACTGCTGCAAACGCTGCACTGCTGAAAGAGTCAGCAGGGCAAACCCTAAACTGGCAAGAGAAAGAAAATACAACTGCATTTCTTGGTACATACGGGTGGTGGGCGTTTTGATCTCTAGCTGTGCTGTGAGGAATTCAGAGTACTGCTTAATTTTACATGTTCAGTAGAATTAGATTCTAAGAAATTTATTAATCCCAATTTCACATTTGCTGATTAACATGGAACCAGCTACACACAAACATCTTTGGGAGCACAGGTCTCACTACCAGCGAGCCTACAGACTGACAGATTAGTCCTTGGCATTGTAAAGAGGCAGTGCTGTGTGGTTCTGAATCACTACACAGAAAGGCTACTTACAGTGCTGGTTGAGAACCACAGCTTGAAAATTTTATGTATAATAAAATAATACCTACTGTTTAAAGCTGATAATACTTTGTGTATTAGTGTTAACTTGTCTTGAATTAAAAACTAATTAACTTTTAAGCTCTTCAGACTTTACTGAAAGCAGAGTCCAGCTACCTGCAAAAGTCTTTCACAAGGTCTTTAAAAGGTAAATATTTAGCAATATAAATCAGAGCTATTAAATATTTATTGATATTTAAATTTAGCATATTTAAACTAAGCTGCATAATGTAGAGTACCCAAAATCACTGCACACTAGTCCCTTCACAAATACATACAATACAGTTACATATAAACTCACACTTAAGGACACTACCAATACCTTTTTGTTCAAAAAAATTAAGTTCAGTTGTAGCGTCATTCCATCCAGTAGATCTGAGCAACTTTACCATACACGATATTAAAACCAGTAGGAAAAAGAAGAGACAAAAACAACGACAACAACAAAATTATCTCCTCAAGGTTTTGAGGGAATCAATAGGAGAATGTGCCACTTTTATGTTTCTTAAAAACATCTCCAGTATTTCTGGGACAAATCTTTGGCTTGTTTTGGATGAAGTTTGAACTCCACATGAAGTCCTTAGACTTCATTATGCCACTTCTATTACTAAATCTAATTGAAACCTATTCATGCACAAGCTCTCAGAATTCACTCAGAAGATAAGTATCTTCCATGTATATTAAAAAGTTAAGTAGGTAAAAGGCAATTACATCTCAAAAATTAATATGTTACAGAATTCAAAAGAGAAAAGAACATTTTCTCACACGAGTACTCCAAACTCATTCTTCTACTCATATTCGAACCAGGCCTGATTGATATAGTATATTTTAAATACACAGTATCATTTTCAAGTTGTTATTGTATATAGGTAAGAAAAACATCAAACCATTCTTAAGAAGCAGTACTTTTATTGGCTTTGATGTTGCAACTTTTACATGAAAAAGGCATTGTATATAACAAATGAATTCATGTACTGTGATCAATACTTAAAATGTCATACTACACTTGAGAGCTGACCAATTAAAAATTAGAATTACACATACAAGGTATGTTTAAAGCAAATGTTACACACTGAGCAGCACTTCAATTATACATTTAACTGTTTGCCATTTTGGCTGCTAAATAATTGTAATGCTGTAAGTAATTGTGCTATCAAACATGCTCTTGCAAATCCAAGCCCTATAGGTACAAGAGAGGACCTCTACAAAACATTACTAGGGCTGAAAAACACTATTTTAATTCTTTACAGCAAGAAAAAGACCAAGATGGCACCCAAATTTATAAATAAAGTGTTTGCCACAAATGTTAATAACGAGTGTAGTGAAAATGTTTTGACTTGTGTTTGTTATGTGAGTCAGAAAACATAAGAAGCTCAGATTTATTTCTTCCAATTAAAGTATGAAAGTAACAGTGATACTACAGTACTACAATTCCCAAACATTATGCACTGTCTTTAAAAAATTTGTGATTGCAAAACAGAAGACAAAACAGATGAATGTCTCCAAGCAGTGCACTCGTATTTACTGGGAAAGTAAATACAAATAACTGGCTGCAAATTAGTGCTACAGAACAGTGGGAATGAAAAGCTGAATATTAAAAGGTTTTTTTAATGCCAGCAATTGACACACATGTACTAAATGCAATTAAGCCTGGTAAAAATTGAGTAGTCCAGTTAGAAATTTTAAAATAACTACAAAATTCTGCAAATTAAAAACAAGCAAATTAAAAAAAAAAAAAGAGGCATTAGGTATGATGAGTGACGGATCTAAAAGCAAGAGATCTTGTGCAATGAATTAGGTAAAACAATGTGATCATTCTAAAGCTCTAGTGGATCAAATAAAAAAATAAATTAAAAGACCACAGCATAAGTGCAATTACAGTACAATCCTGGTTTAGCACCAAGTGAGCAACTGGGTAACTTCACCAATTAGAATTGCTTTGGTTAGTATCCAAAATGTATCATTATAAACTTATCATCTGCACAGCATTTACTCTTAGAATGCAACAAAAATACTTTTCTTCAGCAGCTTAAATTTGAGCCTTATTAGAATATTCTACATTTTGAGCTTTAAAGAAGAATTTGTATCAATTAAAATACATTAGCTCTCACGTAAATTCCTAATCAGCACGATTATATTTTAAAACTGGTTATCCATTTATCATCTTTTTAAAAGAGAACAAACAAACACCACCTTGGTCTGATATTACCACCGACTATCTTGCAGGCTAATTTATGAACTAAAAGGAAAAATACCTATGGTGAGAAAGAACATTCTAAAAGGCCCATTCCACTATGAAGCAGTTTTAAAACTGTACAAGCTTCTGACACTTTCTAAATACAATTCCAATTAAAAAAAAAAAAAATCATGGCTCTGAAATCACCCCAATACACTGGCATCTCCACTCATCACTAACCTCTGACCAACTTACCTGATGAACCTGCTACATTTACCTTGACTACGAGTAAAAAAGATCATCTATTCCTCACACTCTCCGAACTCATTTGATACCACAGAACACTAATTTAATTGGACTAGAAGCATCACACACGCTCAAGTGAAAGTGCTTGCCAGGGGAAAATAAAAGAATAAATCCAAAGATATTTTTAGTTTAGTCCTTTTAAGGCATATCTAACATACTGAGCCTACGTCTGCAGACACGGGCCTGATGAAAGACCGAGATGAAACAGGCTGCCTTTCTCCTTGGCTAAGAGTTCTCTTGCGTTCCCGCACTAATGCCTTCTGATGTCTCTTCATTCTTTCTAGCTGCTCCTCTGCACTCATCTTGCCTCTTTGGTGGTCTCCAGAGTATAAACGTTCCAAGGCACTCTTTGGTCTCTCCTGGAGAAGTCACAAGGCACACAAAACACATGCTGTAATTAATAGTTTATAAGAAGTATACAAACAAATGAACTCCTTCTCCTACCTCATTACTAAATTTTATTCTATTAACTTTGCATTTCTTAGCATATTTAAACTCTGTATTTCCTATTAGTAGTGTTGACTTTTGGTTCTAAACCTTGTTTTATAAATCTATTTGAAATGCAATAAGTTGTTTGTTGTCCAGTTCATTTAAGAAAGTGAAAAACTGGGACACTTCGTTAGATCACAGCTCTTGGTCCTCTCCCAGGCTACTATAATCCCAATTACAAAAAATATACTACTGCTACACAAAATATGCTCTGGGCTTAACTATTTCAAGCAGTTCAAACAATTGCCTTCAGAAGTTTTTTTAAAACTTACCTTGGACCTATCCCTTCGAAGTGTTGCAAACGATGAAATGGTAGATGACTGGTGCAATCTGGAAGTTGATCCAGACAAACCTTTATAAGGAAAAAGAGAATGCCTTAAAACCAGATGACAGACAAAGAAAGTGTCAGACTTTTTAAAAATAATATTATACTATTTCTGTGGCATTCAGGTTACTATTTTAGCTCACATTTTGCAATTCAGAAGATCATGAGAGGCATAAAATTTCATTTCAGCCGAACATAATGCATTTCAGGTCACTACTGATCAAAATTCAGAAAATCTGTAGTAATTTAGAAGGTTATATTAAATGAGAGATGGGTTGAACTCAGCTGTACAACAATAAATAAACTGTATAAATAATCACATCTATTAAGAAAATAAAACCTTAACATTCACAGCTAGAAACAAAAGAAATAAGAAGCGAATGGCTAAGAAATTATTTGCTTTTGGCCCAGATATCATCTCTGTCCTCATTTGTGAAACAGTTACAGGATTACAGCACAGTGGGGATGGAGTGTCAAGTCAGATGTAATGTTTGGGGCACTACATTCATATTCTTTATCGGTTGCATTTCAATGGCAATATAAATGTTTTAAAAATACTTAAGAGTTTGCAAAAGGTAGCGGAGAAATCATGAGGAAAAATAATTCTTAATATAAGAGACATTCTCATAGCTAATTCCATGTTTTGCTATGGGTTTTTTTAAGCCTAACATATAAAGTTGCTTTGCCAAAGGCTGATTGTCTGTAACAGCACCATTAAAACGCACAAAATCTCTAGACTTTCCCTGTATAGTTTATCTAAAAACAGTGATCTGTTCATAAAGATCATCTCCAGGAAATCCTACAAGAAAAAAGCTCCTATACAGACAGTACTGTTAAAGATCAACTCCATAAATTCCTGGCTTACCACGGGTAGGTAGTGTCTGGTATCCACTATCAGGGCTTATTAAAGCACTGGAAGGGTGGCTGAGGTCACCCCCTATCATTGCTAGTTCTGGTTCACTCATGTATGAACGCAGTTCCACCTATACAGAAAAATACTCATCAGCTCAAATGAAATCACAGACAGCAAGTCTTAATAATCCTAAAACAAATCCTAGATCTTTGTTTCTGGATTACTTCATCTCTCTCTGCCATTATTATATGGCATAGATCTCTCACTATCATTATTATCTCTCTGCCATTCTATATCATGATTACTGTATTAAAGGTCCATATATTCTACAGACAACAATAACATGTTTTATCCAAGGTTCCCATATCTTTGAAGAGCAGGTGTACAGGTGTGTGAGTGCTCACCCTGTAATCTCCATTCACATACTGGCCGAGTTCTCTGTCTCTCTTTCTCTCGTCTGACTGACGTTTCAGGCCCCGCACCGAGGTGTGTCTGATGACAGTGGCTTCTCTCGGAAGGGGTGGGACAGCTGGTGGCTGATCCTCAGGACTGTACAGCTGAGGGAGAGGAGGTCTGGGCGGTGCTTCATCTTCCTGGGAATAGGAAAGCGCAGGGATTTGGCAAACAGCATGAAAACAGTCTGCCATAAACTGAAAGTTCATCGCATTATATGAATTATTCACGACTGCTTCAGCATGCTCTCTTCTGTCCACACCAGAAGCTTGAGGCTTTAAGGCCCAAGCAAGACCAAGAAATCAACCACAAAGCATTTCCAAGGAAGGCTCTGAATATTAGTATGTCCTAGACCAGTCTGTGACACTCTACAGGAGGCTCCAGGTTATGCACAAGTATTGTGCTGCATGTGCCACTTCTCAGTTCCAACACGAACACCCCAAGTGCCTCCCTGCTGTGCCTCCACACTGCGTGAACTTCCAGCCACGACAGTTCCACTGCTCCTGACAGAAGGGAAATGGAAACACTGCTGAAAGAATCCCACAAGAGCAGTACTTACAACCTTTGGCTTGAGCTTGACTGGTGACTGAAGAGGTGGCTCTATTTTTTTCAGCTGCTGTGCTTGGTGCTGTGTCCTGGTCTGGAAATAAGGCTGTGGATACAGCCTAACCTCCAGAGGGGATTTAACTGGACTGCGTGGAGGGCTCTCGGAGACTGAAAGTTTGCTCTCCACAGTAGCAAGGGAAGCTGGTAAGGAAGGCACTGAAGACTGAGAAAATGAAGGCACTGTTTTTCTCTCTAGGGGAAAAATACACAAAAAACATTTCTTGATGAGGATCTAGCAAGTCTTCAGGCCAAAAATAAAACCAAATAGTTCAATATCATCCCATAAAGCTCCTGGTAGAGTGCAGTGGGAGCAAAGGGAGGAAAAGCCTGGGAGTCATATGAAATCAGTCCATAAGCTGCATCTGGCCCCATGCCACAGATTCCTTAAGTTGCCTACAGATCTAGACCATCTCAGAACTATTTTATCTCTGTATGTAAAAGGTGAGCAAAGATGCCTTAAACATAAAGTGCATTTTGCAGTAGGTATTACCAGGCTCTTGCTATCCCAATGCATTAGGTCTTGTCTTTGAAACACAATAAAGCCACTGAAATGCAGACCACACAGACTTTCCCTTCTTCTTTCTCTTCCAGATGTTGCTCTGCCCACTAAACATCTGCCTGAAGAGGGAGGGGGAAAGCAACTGCAGCAAGGACAGTTGGGCAGCATCCAAGTGGGAAAAAAAAGCAATAAATCCAGAGAAGAGCTCCTGGACAGGATGCAGAACAGACACCACACTGGTAAGGGCCTGGCATGTGACAGAAACCACTTCTGCAACTTGAAGAATTTAGCCCATTGTTGTTATTGTTATTCCCTTTATGGCTTGTTACATTTTAGTGCCACTGGTATGTGAAAACAAACAACAAAAATACTTTGTCACCTCAAGTAAAGAAACACCAAGTTAATGTGCTCAGTCAACAGCGATTTCTGACACACTCAATAGCAGAATTAACTGGATTTTCTGCAGCAGAACAAACTTCCAGATTATGTGCACAGACCCAAAGACTCAGTTGCATTGGTACATTTTTTATTTCTTCATCATGCTCTCCCTTACCTGGATTCTTTATAGAGTCTACTATGGTTTTGTAGTTTGCTTTATTTGCACTCAAGCCAGCTGTAACATCTTCAATTCTCCACAAGTCTTTTTGTATTTGTGTTTTCTCCTGTTGTTTGTAGTAAAAGAAAAAAAAAATTACTTATACCTAATTTTTAATTTATTATGAGCCTTTCTGTCATTTGATACCAAAACCAAATCACTATTTCAGAACTTACATGAAAACTTAAGAGTTTAGAAATGAGTTAAATAATTACTTTAAAATAAAAATTTAAAAAAACAAAGAACACCAACAAACATATCTTGCCCATAAAATTTATTAGAGCATTTTCTGACTGTTGGAAGACTTCTTACAGAAGACGGGGGAAAAGAGACAAGTCTATATTATTTCTAGAATACTGTTCAGACTACAAAAACATAGTTTAATGTTTAACATAAAATGAGCTTCTAGAACCCATTAATTTGAACTTGGTTCTTAAATCCTATAATTACCGAACTTAAGACTCTTAAAGCAGCCTTACAAAACATCTTAACACATTTAAGGGAAATATGCTGTAGTAAAAAAGCAAAAAAACAAACTCAGAAGTGCTGACAATTTCAATTTCTGCTTATATTTGAGTTGTTAGGCCTACTTGCCATGATGTATTTCAGGTAAAAACAATATATTGCTGCTGTTCCAGGATTTGGTCTCATCTTGCATCCTATTTCCTTTACCAAGGCTTTCCAGGAGGAAGGAAAGAAAGAAAGGGAAGCTTTGTCTACAGACTGGACTTTGCCTTTAAGTGCATCTTGCAGCCTGGCTCCTGAATGCACCATTTCAGTCATTCCAATCATCTTAAATAGCTGCTGCCATCTAATTAATTAAAGCCTGGTAACCTCCTGACTTCAAACATTTGCATCAAGAATAAACTTTGTAAAACCAATACTATTAAAGAAAGTGAAGGCAGTGAAACACTTAAGAATTGCTTACAAACTGCTCAAGAACTCTAGAAATCCATCACCTCCCACGAGCTGCAAAATAGCTACTAATTAATCCTATAAGGCTGAGGGTGAAAAAAAACTTCAGTAAAAGCTGTTACACCTCATAGAGCTAAGGAAGGCATATAAATTGCTTTCCACTTTCTGTCTTAAATCAGGAAATATGTTCAGCCAGGTTACAGATCAGCAAACAGGGTGCCAAGAACACAAACATTTAAATGATGGAGAACGTTATTTGCCTGTAGTAAACTCACTCGATAGATGGGACATATCTTGAAAGATTGTCAGGACACAAACTATAAATTTGCACATTTCATTTCATTTTTCTGAGATTAATCATACTACAAGGAACCAAATGATGGATTTACAATAATCAAGCCTCAGACTAGTGAAAAAAACACTACATCGCACTGAAAATCCTGCTTCTGAAACCACTCAGAAAATGTTGGATTAGCAATGTAGAAAAGCCAGATCTTTTAATATTATTTCTTCCCATTACTTAAATATTGATGTGAAGAGAATATTTTAGATCTAAAATGGACCAGGGCTGAATGATAAGCAGATGAATTAATTTTAAAATTATGAAAGCCGAGATTGCTGTTTATAGAGGGGTATAAATATACTTTATTGGTAAGCATGAAAAGGTAACTTGGAAAGAAAATTTTATTTCTCTAACTTCCTTCAAACAGAAACATAATTTAGAATGACATAAAACCAGAGAAGAAACACCAACTAAAAAGTTACCACTGATAAAATAACCTATCTCAGTTAATTTCAGCATTCCCAGATCCTCCCCAACCCTTAAGCAAAGACAATTGAAGCTACATTCTAAAAAGCAAGATTTACTCCAACCAAGCTACTCGAAACACTTAGGTTCTAACCTCTTAATTAATGCTACGTAAAAACAACATCAGTGGTCTCCTACAGCAACTTGAGCCTGCAAATTTACTGAATTTTTAATAATATTCCATGAAGACTGCATTTTTTTAAAATACAGTGTGTATTAATTTAGTGCTATTGGAAAATGCTAGATAAACAATCTTGAGTCTACACATCCTTGGGCAGAGACGAAAAAAATTCTAACTACTGGGTACTTAAAGTGAGACTTCTTTGAAGGAATACAGTTTTTTAGAATATTCAGTACTTTCTCAAAAAATCAGTTCCCCCTAGTATCTCCAAAATAGGTATTCAGAAACAGTTTTTTAAAACTTAGCCAAACATATCTGTGCATACTTATATATATGTGTATATATAAGTATACACACATACAACTGATAACATGCTTATGGCTGTGTGTGTATTTATAATTAATCACTTATGTGATATGAGATGATAAGCAAACTGAATTAACATTTTTTTCTGTGCAAGCCACATTCCCTTCCATATGTATTGGTGAATCCCATGCCACACTATCAGTATTTTAAGCATGCTCAGTGCCTAGTTGGAGATTTTAGCTCAAAGTAGCCTAAAAAGGTATATTTTGTTTAAATTTGTAATTTTCCTTTATTAAACAAAGTAACTTTGCAGAAGGACCATTTTATTCCAATATTCCCCTGGGATTTTTTAAAAAATGTATTCTACAGCTGAACTCAATTACATAATATTCTGACTCCAGAAACTGAATCACTTCCCCATCCCCCAAAATGAAAAGTAAATGAAAATATATGTTGAAGATTGATGCAATCAAAAAAAGTTTTACAACTCTTGCTTTGACACAAAACATTTATCCATTAATAGTGAAAATAAACAGGCTTCAAATTATATCTGATCAGATATTTACTGCAAATAAATAAGCTAAAAAATGTAACTAGTGAGCTCTTTTGGTCCAGGATATTTGGAAAAGTAGACTAAGATTTGAGAAAAATTTATACATTAACTGTGTTCCTTGTGTTCTGTTCTGCTCACACTAAGGAAAAATAATCCAGTCTGTATTCCCTGCTCTGAGAATAAAGTCACCAGTTGTAAGCAGGTATGTAGAAATAATCTGGTATTTCACGTCCATTTCAGCAAAGAAAATAACTGAGCTTCAAACAAAGCTTCTTTTAAGATTTGAAACTGAATAATTGATTTAAAACTGAGATGCCTTTCAATTACTGATGGCTGTTAAACACTTATTCCACTTCACAAAACAATCTGCAGAGATAAATCTTCCATAAATAGAAGAACATGACAAATAACAAGCAATGACAATAACAACCAGTGACTGGTGCTCTTAAAAATGGATAAAGAAGCCAACAATGTCAGATCAAATAAACAGAAGACTAAGAAGTCCTACACAGTCTTATAAATTAAATACGTTATCAATGTCAAGATGTCTGCATGTAATAAAAATGTAATAAAATAATGACAAATTTGCATAGACAACTTATGAGAAACTATTGCATGTGCTGCAAGACAATGTAGTGGGTTTTTTTCACTGCATAGCCACGCTGCCACAGTGCCTGAACTCTGCAAACCAAACCACATGACAGCTGAATGCACTGCAAAAATGGCAGAGAATTTCTCTGACGAGATGGTAACTTGAAGTTCAGGAAAAGTCATCCTCTAAGTGTTTACAGTGTCTGGAACTGGACTCACCTGAGATACCAATGAACTGCTCATCTGCTCCTGTAAGGCTTTTTTCAGTTGGCTCACATCCTTTTCTAATTTCAGGTACTCATTCCAGGCATTTTCCATTTCCTGTTAACAGAAGGAATACTCTAATACAGTGCTAACTTCAAAACCACTTTATCCATTCTCTAATTGAGCACCAAAGTGTTTTGAAGTTACTGTTATTCTATTATAAAAAGAAGTAAAGAATCCATTTTAGTCTACACTGTTACTTAGACTTGATTATACACCTGAAAAACACTTCGTAGCTTGGAAGGTCAAGTCAAGAATCCCTAGTTAAAAAAACTCTGGCCAGGTTCCTGACACAAAGCCAAATTGTCATAGAACAGAATCTCTGCAACAGTACAGCCCATTTTATAATGATTTGCTATTTATGCCCACAAATACATTTTAAATGCTGACTGTGAAAATCATACATTTTCTACAGGCACAAACTGACTCGATATATTTAAGTAATACTGTTATTTTAGTGATCAGACCTTACTATAGGAAAGGTGTTCATGCAATTCTAGAAACAATCTTACAAGGCGCTAGTTACATTTCCATAAAGAGATAGTAATAATAGAGGGAAAACAACATTAAATTATATTTGAATTTTATTAAGTTATAATATCAATGGTATATTTATAATGAAGTATCAACAGATTTTCCCAATTCCTTTTACCCTGGAAAAACATCCTAGAATCACATTTATATTTTCAAAGGACTAGCTGAAATATTTGCAATTTAAGCCCACATATAACATATAAAGACATTAAAAAGATTAGGGGTTTTTGCCTGGTTTGGGATGGTGGGAGGCAGGCGTTGAAAAGTAAAGGTGGAAAGATTGTTTAATATTTTTGTCTGGTTTAGTATGCTGTATCTTAACCAAAACTCTTCAGAACAGGTCTTAACTCCCCTATCCAATGCCCCTATCCAACGACCAACACAGTTTTGGTCTAACTGGGATTTTAATTGTGGTTTTCTTGAAGCAACCAAAAACTCATACCGTTGAAACTTTGGATATTTCAGCCCGAATATGTATAAGGTCCTCTTGCAAAAGTCTCTGCTGGTAAGATATTTTTTCTGCATGTTGTGGTTGGTCTTTGTACTGATCCATCTGCCTGTGTAAAACCTCCAAAACAGACTCCAGCTGATCCTAACAAAGAAGATGGCAGTAAGTTTACAATATTTAGATGGAAATTTCTGCATCTACTTGCAGGAATATGAAAGGTGTTTTCCATGCCCCAAGTCTTCCCTATAAGCCAACAGAAGTTAGGATTGGCCTCCTGTTTTGGAGGCTCACATGTAAACAAAAAACTGCAAGAGCCTTAATTACCTATTATATCCAAAAGTTATCTCATATTTTCCATTAAGTTTTTCCATTAAGCAGCCAAACCATTGAAAACACAAAGCAGTGAGAGGGGACTTTTTCTGTTTACACTCTGTACAAAACTGCAATTTACAGTTTCAGAAAAACCCCCTTAAGCAGTACAGAACTGTGACAGCCCCACCACAGCCCAGCATGAGCTGTTTGTTTAAGGACATGTTCTCATTCACTGCTATGGGTAAAACAGTCATGTGAGGGATTAAAATATTGTCTAAAACATGAAACAGACCCGATTCATTTAGTCAGGAGTAAATAACATGGAATTAATTTTGCACAGTAGCTCTTCTGAAGGATCCACCTGAACATTATTTTCATTTTAGAATACATTTTTTTCTGAACCACCTTAATTTACTGACAGCTATGGCTCGCAGGCAATGAGGCAAATGGGATTAAAACATTCCATAATGGATATTCAATCCTTAACACAAAACCCAATTCTTGTTATCATAGAAGTTTATACACACTACAGTGCAAGCAGCACTCAATTTTTTGTTCATAATTTCATATTTTATATTTCATAATTAGATAAAAGTTGATATTTTATTTTACTAAGCCCTTTTTAATCTACTTACTTTATTTTCCTTAAGGGCTCTTATTTTGTCCTCCAAGTCCTGCAGAATTCTGTCCTGCTCACAGAAAACACTTAGCTTCACCTGGAAATGAAATCATATACATATACAAAGTTGGATTTTAAAAACCAAGCAGAAAAGTATCCACTTGTAACACTTCACCCCAAGGAGTGCAATAATGGTCACATAACTGTACAACAGAAATAGACAAATCAGTGCAAGAGGTGCTGAAGTGGTGTTTGATACTCACATCAATATCACTTTCTGCAATCTTGACAGGTTTTGTACTTCTTTCTTTTAACGAGTCACGTCCTGTCACCTAAGAGGAACAGGTTTTCAAAACGTAAGGAATTAGTTGCAAACTAAAACCTAATTATGCTTCAGCAGTGAAAAGAAAACTTTTGTTAAATATTCGTTTTTATTAAGAAAAAATTAGTAAAATTTTGGATTACAAGTATTTTCAAATCTGGCTTTAGTTTTTGAGAAGTGTTAACAAAAAGGATTACTAGTTACATTAGGCTATTTAGTAACTCTTCCAGTAGCTTGGAATTCTGGACAAAAGAGCATAATCCCACCTGTCCATGGTTATAAAAGTCCTTTTCCTGCAAAATCTCATAGTTTTAACTATGTTGTCGTGAGATCAACTATGAGAGTTGTGCTCTAATGGCTTTCTTGAAGCCAAAGACTGGAATAGTTCCTTTACATGCACGGTTGCAACAATAGCAGCATTCATTAATGACTAAAAATACAACTTTTGGCAAGTGTTTCATTCTACAAAGGACAGTATCTTCCTCAGCACAGGGCAAGTTTTATTAAAGACAGACTGCTATAAAAACGTTATAGTGGAATTAAATGTAATTAATCTATTTTGATGTGGTTGTAATCTACCAAATCTCTCATTCCATAAATCACTGGTTTCATATTCCATCTCTGGCAAGATTATCTCCTCACATAACACAGTTTTAGAATAGGTACTGAAACAATACTCAATTGTACTTCCAACCTTCACAGCAACCTTAAAAATTAAGGCATGTCTATGTCTGTAGAAATGTTTATTATTTCCACTGTCTACACAGGACCCTCTTTGTGAACAAATGAGGTTAAGAAAAGAGCAATATAATAAAGCTCATTAATCATACATTTTTTTAAAAGCCTTAAAATCTAATGATTTAATATTGCCTGTTTGGAACACTTTTAAAGATTCATTAAAGCAAATACTATCTTACCACAGGACCACCTGGTGATTAGTAGTATTCATATACAGTGTATTCTTATTCATATGCAGGCAAAAACTTATGAAGAAAAATTCACCTCAATATTGTCTTCAGTAATATAAGAGGAGAGGTTTTGATACAAAAGCAGAAGTTATTGGCTTTTTTGGCGAGGTAGGAAGGGTATAAAGAGGTAGTTTGCTTTTATACCAACTGACTGGCCATCTCAAGACTTGAAGCTACATACTTCACTTACTAACCTAAGAGTAACCTAGAGGATCATGTTAGGTTTTTAAAAGTAATTAGATTTTACTCTAAGTGAGGCAAATATTGTCTACTGTCCTCCAGTGGCAGACCCCATTCAAAGACTTCTCATGTACCTTTGTGTGGTGAAATATTACTTCACCACCAGAATCAAAAGTAATTATAATGCTTCCAAAAGCTTTCCATTTTTTGATTTTTTTTCAACGATTACATGTTACATAGAAGAAAAATCGCTTTCTTTCAAAAGTATTAATGGAATTATTTAAATGCTAAATCCTATATATAATTGTAACAATTAATTAAATATAAACATAAAATACCAGCATATTAAAAGTAAAAATTTTGCATATTTAATTATCTGCAAGCTAAGACAATGCAAAAGCCTTTTTCAAAGCAACGGAATTAACATAAAAACAAGTCTACAGAATTTGGGGATACTTTAAATTACAAAATCAAAACTGTAAGGAATTTGTTAACTATCAAGCAGTGAACATGAGAACATAAAAATCAAGCATGCTTTCACATTTTCAAAATTTCACATAGGATTCACTATTCGACACATTCGTTTTCAAAACATGATAAAATGAAAACCAAACACCGAGGTCAGCCATAATTTCACATACAAACCCCAAAAGGGGGGGAAAAAGGAAAAAAAATAAAAAAAAAGGGAAGTAAAAAAAAAATCTTACAGGAAACACTGCTGTGTACCAAAAGACACCTGTAAAAGCCAGAACACTGACTGCTACTCGAAAAAGCAATGGGATGAGCACAGTCCAACGCAAGCAGTCTTACATGTATACTGGATAGTAACCCTTGTGCTGAGTTCTTTAGCACTTTGTATATCATGTTGATCAGAGGTCCATTATTTTCTATCTGTTTCAAACAAAAGTTTAGTCATAGCTTGTTACAGATGTCAAGATTTAAACCCCCAAAGCTTACAACTCAAAACTCCACAAGCAGCAGTGATCACACACTCTCAGGTCAAACCTAAGCATTAAACAGTTTATTGCTCAATCACAATTCCACGTTGAAAAGTTTTGTTCTGAAACCTCTAAGAGAGATCTTGAGAAATAATGGATTTAGTGAAAAGAAAAAAGCTTAACTCCAGTTCCAAAATGTTCAGTCCTAATTGAAACTGTTTAACCAGGGTGGGTCTAATTCAAAGCCCAGTGAAGTCAAAAGAGAGACTTGAACTAACTGGCTTTCCAAGTCTCCAGTGTCTTAAATGGAAAACATTACACACACTACCTGTGAATTTGCCATATTCCACCATTACTAAAATATGCACTCTCTTGTTTTCCTTATATCACAAATCAAAGCATTGCTACATTTAGTGGCAAAACACAAATGTAACCAACACAAAGACACCTTCTTGAGTTTCACATGGTCTCTTTAATCTCTCAGCAATCTGACCTGAATTTTCACATTTCTCAACCACGACTGAAAGAAGGTTACTAGGAAATGCTCATTTTGAAAAATTACATCATTCCTTTGGAAACACGCTTGACATTTTGACTGTCAAGATTTTCAAAAGGGAACCAACTGGCATTAAGTTTCTTTTCACAGAAATATCAAGTGCCCCCATACATTTTTCTTTCTGCCTGCTTTTTTTAGGTGCTACAGGCAGCAGAAAGGCACAAGGGGAGCTCCTGAGAGACCAAATAACTCCTCATGTTCCAGACTGCAACAAATTAATCTGGACAGAATCTACTAAAAAGTTAAAGTTAAAAACCCCTTCTAATAATTTTGCTAAGCATATCACATTTCAGAGGCTTGAACCATGGTCACTTCAACTGTGAAAATTGTTGTGTTTCATAATGGACAAAACATTGTGATTATTAATAATTTCTCAACTCATAAGACTTTTCAAATCGTAATTAGTCATAAAATTCATCTGATTGCTTGGGCTGCAGTTACATTTGGCAAAGCCATGAACAAACCAAGGACAAGGCTTAAAATTAAATGCATCCAACCAATTTTAAATTTGTGTATTAATGATTCCAACATATTTGAGCATTTAGACTACATATACATCACCCATATTATATGCTAAATATTGTATGTTTATACATATATGCTACTATATGTATGTATAGTATATATTACTAATATTTTCCATTTATTATTTGGTTAGAAATTAAGGAATTAAAACATCAGATAAGATTGAAATACACAAGCTCATAGGTGCAGTCAGCACATTAGCTGCACATAGGCAGCTATGCACATGCAAACCAAAGAACAAGGTGTCAAATTTCCCTTCACCTTGATTTTTCAGGAATCATTTTTATATGATTTATATATGGCAAGACATGCTACACACCATAGAAAGTGGCAGACTACTTTGCTAAGCAAAACAATTATATCTTTTTGGTGTTTTTTTTTTTTTCCTTCAAAACCTGATATTAAGAAGTCTAGATTTGCTTTCAAATTTCCAGCCATCAAGAGTACCAGATACAGAAGTAATTTAGATAAATGATAGGATCCTCAGTATCATATTTAATTATTTTTTAAAAAGAAATACCTCCTAACATTACTTAATCAGATTATATCTATGGATGGATGGATGCATTTGAAATCTTTTAGCTGTAATAACATGAAAACAATGACAGTGCTAATTACTCACACTTTCACAAGAACATATGGCATATTATACAAGTAAGGAAAAAGTCAGTTTAAAAAGATTTAAAGAGGAAAAGCTGGATTAAGAGAACACACGTTTTAACTTAGAGGTGTTGACTTCATACTTGTACTAATGCTACAGCAGAGAAACATTTTCAATCTGTTTATCTGATTTCCCTAAACCCACGTATCATTCATCTCAGTATCAGTAACACAAGTTGTTCTCACAAACTAATGAACTACATTTTCTGAGTTTGCACTTTAATTGTACAGTCACTACTAAAAAGACACTCAATATTCTAAGCACAACACTGAGGCAAAAGACTGTTTCCATCTCAGACTAGAAAGCAACTTTAAAATTTGCAGGTACAAAGATGATACAAAAAAGACAACTGGGTTGAAAAAAAAATAAAAAGTTAAGTAGACATGTGTAAGATCTTACCTTTAGATCCAAATACTCCAGATCTTTTTTCAACTGGATATATGTGTCATCCGCCTTCAGGTAAGTACATAGGGAGAAAACAGTGCAATATATTTGAATGTTTGAAACCATTTCAGAATACTTGGATTCGCTATATACAAGAAAACAAATGAAAGAGGGAACAAAATAACAGAGTAGGAGCACATAAAAAAGCACATTTTCTCCACCAGCATATTGCTATTTACAGCTAAAAAATGGGCAAAATATTTCCCAAGAGTATTACTGTCTCATTACCCACCCTCCAAACATCTAGATTTTTGTTTCCACCTCTAATGAGACATAGAACTACCTGAAACAAGACATTTTCAAAAGCTGTTTTCTCAAGACCAATTTCCACTGACTAGTCCTTCACTGAAAAAGTTACAGTGGTGTTCTCCAGCACGATATGAGTCTTTGGGAGAAGACGAGAAGACCTGTACCTGACTAAATGTCAGGCATAACTAGAAGACATCATACAATATATCACTAGAATACTTTGGATCACAATTCGTAAGCATTTTAAGTTATGAATTCCTTTATTCAGGAAAAGTATGAAATAAGTTTTGTGAATAAAATTCTGAAAAAGATCTCACTTATATGATTAGACAATCCATTTTGTCTTTTAAGTAATAGCATTCAACTTGATCCTTAATTTTCATTGCCTCACCTGTAATTGCTATCAGCTTAATTTTATACACTCATCTAGCAACATCTTTATTACAGTCCCTTCAAGAAAAACATGCACAGAAGTCATAACAAAGATATTTCTCCTCTTTTGAAAGGGGATATTTGCAATACAAAAAGTTTAACTGTTGCAAATGTGCTACTTGTAGTTAGTCAAAATGCCCAAAACTTCCTAAAACTTTAACTGCTATTTTTGTCAGCATTTTATATCCTGGGCGCAATTAACTTCAGAATAGAAGAAAAACACAACTATACCTTTTCTCAAGTTTTGAGCCAATGAGAATGTGTAGTTAGAAAAAGAAAAGAAAAACCCTTTATGCCATAAAATCAATATATCACTCTTGCATTTCTTTAGAGGTGTTCACTTACAATTCTTGTCAGATCAGCTTGTAAGACTGACTGAGGACTTGACTAGAAAGTCTGCCCATTTTTGGAGAAAACCCTGTTATTACCACCCATCTTAGTGCAATTGTTCTGTAGGTGAGGTAAGTCGGGAAATGAAACTTCTTCAATTCCAAAAAATTACTTTAGTTTTGGGCCAAAGTCTTCACCAAATCCAAGAAGAGTCACCAGATTTTACTCCCAGATGGCTCCATTTTTGAGGCTCTAATAGGAACCGGAGAGCTCTGTGAGTACATTTCTGTTTGGTCTCACATTTACAAGTTTCATAACACCAGTGCAATCAAGAGCACTGTAGATGATCCAAGACGCTCCTGAGCTTTTATGAACCAGTGTTCACCTGCAGAACTGACACAGTTACAAGCTCATATGAATGTACAGACTGGCTGATGCATTTCAATTTGCAGGTGATGCAGCATGTGGCACAGGGAGCCAACCCCACCATGAAAGCAGCACAAAGAAATGGTTTTGCTTTAGAATGAACTTATACAGTATTTCAACCCACATTTCTGAAGATGCAGCATTTTCAGAAATAGTATAAATACACAGTATAAAAAGGAAGTAGACACTTTGAAACAGATGCACTGGCACCCTGTAACTTAAAAATGCTCATCTTTTATAGCAAATACAGTAAGCAAAGAAAAACCGCAAACAACCTGGGCACTGTGGAATACCAAAGAATGGGCAAGGAAGCACAGACTCAAGCATGCCACTAATGAAGCATTTGCAGAGTCACAAAATGTCACAGATGAGCCACGCAGCAGCTGACCTGATAGGTGGAATTAGTTGGCAAGTGCTGCAGTAACTGAGCGATTGTGTAATTTCTTATACTAGCCAACTTAGCCTGATGTCTCCTTAATCGAATGAGAAGCAATGTTAGCTCTTCAGGCTGCAGGTATTTAGACACATTGTAAAGAGGAAATTAGCAGTCTTCAGGGAGAGGAACTATAATTACATTTTTCACCTCAGTGCCCAGAAAGCAGTTACTTGACATGATTAAGCAATTATTTAATTAACTCTGCATTTGGTCAAATAAACACAATAAAACTTGAATCCTGTAGCAACAGACAGCTCGCCCCTGTTCACGCTGCAGATAAATGCAGAATTCCTACAGGCTTTACTGGCTTAAGATTAAGTTCTCATTCGAGTTATTTATGCTTTAACTAATAAAGTTAAGATTAAAGACTATGGATTTTAAAACTTAGCAGTGGTACTGTGAGGACACAAAAGGAGCTGTGCTCTGCACTTACCGACTTGCCGTGCAAGCTGGGCGCGCTCACAGTGTGTGTCATGTAGCCCATGGCAGGCATGGAGCGGCGATCCAGGTGAGCAGAGCTCTGCAAGAAGCCACAGCCAGAACATAAGCATTGTGTCCAGTGGCAGTGTGTTGCACCTGAGGGCAAATTCAGTCTGCACCTCTGCCACAGATTTTTTATTTAAAATCATGGCGTGCTTAGATCAGGGTAACACGGGCCAGCCTGATCCTTTGATGATTAAAAACTTAGGAATGAACAAATGCAAATTCAGCACCTGCGATGCTGGGCAGATCAGTGGGTTCTGGCAGTGCGAGATGCTTCAGCAGAGCGTGCAATGTAGCTTCCAGCAAATAAAAAAAAAATCACGAAGTTCCCCCCCACCAAACGTCTCCCAGAAAAAGGTTGGGCTGGATGATGCCCTCCAACAGCAGGCTTGTACTGCGCACAGGAACAACTGAGAATGCGCTCTTTTAGCCAGGGAACTCAAGCTCCTGACATGACTGACACCTTGTGGCAGTGGCTTCCATTAATACGGAGCGTTTTTTTAACAGTCATCCTTGATCTGCCCCTTTCTGCTTACAATATGAAAGGACACTGCACACTCATTCTTTCATCTTTCTCTTAAAGCCAAACTTCTGTGGCTTTCTTCAAAGCAGACTAAATGTCTCACAATTTATTTTTATTCCTGCCTCTTAATTTCACTGAATGCCGTTTTGTTTTGTCTCCCCCTCCACCTTTTTTTTTTTAAGTGCAGCTGGATGGAATTTAATAAAGCAGTCCAGGAAGTGTGGAATATCACAGATTTATGCAGGCATACACATTTAAATACTGTGTAAATGCTGTGTGCTTACATAGAAAAACACGAGCATTTTTCACAGAACTTTCATAGAAGTTCCACAGAGAAGTTTTAATTATGAGGAACTGTGTTTCCCGATATTGGTAAAGCCAGGATGCCATAAAAAGAGCTTAAAATTTCTGCAGTTACATTGCACAGGAAAGGAAAAGACTGCTGCACATGCCTTCATAAGGGATGTAATGCTCCTTCACCCTACACATGGAGAAACCAAAGTGTGGTAAAATATAATCAGGAGTTGAAAAAATATTAATTTCCAGTGCTGCACACCACTAGAATATTTCACCCTCTGACAGAATATTATAAATCTATAAATGCTGAAAGACATCCAACAGCTACAGAACATATACACTAGGAAAAAAATCTAAACTGTGCACAAAGCTGCAGCCTAAAGTCATGGTCATAAACACACACTGGGGTATCTGAATTTACAAGTCTCTCTCTTAGCAAATACCTTCCCTGTCAGAGTCCACAGCTGAGGTCAAAGAATTAAAGTGAATAGAGAGGCTTCCAATACCAATTATTCCAGATCTACCAAGACAAGTCAATCCTTCATTGATTCAACACAAATTTCCTCAAATTCCTTAGGCAAGGAGAGCCATTTGAAGTACCAAATGGGGAAACTTCTGTCATCTCTGGATTAAGAGGGTACAAGAGTCCCTACAAAAAAACCCACACCAAAACGATGAAAAAGGTTGAAGTTTCAGACCAATACTATTTGATTTTGGTTAGCCCAATGATACTCTGCAACGGACCTGAACTATTAAATGCATGAAAAATAATATATTTTACTATAGTAGCAATAATAATAATAATAATAATATGGAGTTTGCCATAACTAAAGGCAGAAACAGCTGTAAGACTAACCACAATAGCAAAACATGTAGAGAAAGCAGGCACGGCAAACACAAAGCTCCAAGCAAAAATAAACAATCAAGGGAGATTTTATCCCACTGAGTTTTATATTCTTGCCTACACACTCTCTATAACAAAACACAAAAAATACAAAATTTGTATACTTTATACGTGTAAGTAGATGCGTTCCAGTTTTTTATTAAAAGTACTCCAAACCTACGTGATACGCCACCAATTTTCCTTTCCTAACCAACAAAAGTTAATAAATCCAAATGGTCAAAAGGGCAAGAGCTTGAGGAGAAAATTATTCATTGTATTAGCTTTTACAATTTACATGATCTTTCATACAGGAGGAAGGATGCAACAAGCCACAACTAAATAAACTCTCTCTGTGTTGTACCATGTGTGCAATAGTTTGTAATCAGTTAAATGGATACAAACCTTTACAGCCCGATTCCGTATCTTCCTGGGGGATCCAGCAAAAGGAACATCCACAGTCTGTCTCTCATCAGATGGTTTAACTGTGAGCCTTTCTGCAGGAGTATGTGGTCTCCGTGGGAGAAAGCTTTTTGGAGGTCCAGGTGGAGGAATATCAGATGGAGAGGGCGGAACAGATATTGATCGTGGAACATCTAATGAACTTTTTGACTTAGCACGATCAATGAAGTCTGAAGAACCTACATAAAGTGGGGCTGTGGGGCTGCCATGTTTGAACTGCTGTCTCTGCTGCCACTCATAGAGCTGCCAAACAGTTCCATCCTTATTTGCTTTCCTTTCCTCCTGGGACATCTTCAAGTGGCTTACACGATCTTGTGCATATTTGTAGTCACTCGGCAAATTGCGGTTTGGTGGTGGTGAGCTCCCTGAAGGCTGCCTGGTATTCTTTGGCAAAGTGTGATAGTTTTCAGGAAAAGGAGGATTGGGACCCTGACGTGCAAGAGTCTGATCAGAAGTGAGGCTGTAAAAAAAAGGGAAGAAAAGGGTACATTTTAGCATACATTGAAGAGTGGGAGTGACTGATAAAAAAACACCTCTAATGACATAAGCATAGGAGCTACAAGACATATAACAGAATTTACAGAAATATTAACAAAGCAACATTAATGACATCTATCCTGCACATAAACACTGCACTGTATAAATACAGGATTTTAGTTTAGTCTTTAACCTAGGATGAACTACTAGAAACAAACTTAAGGGACGGCAGCATTATATACTTAGACTAAAAAGAAAGTCAAGAATATGAAGAAAGGAATTATTGTCATGTTTAATGAGTGAGTCTGTAAATTAAAACACTCCTTTTCACAGAAAGTGTGCTCACCACTAGGTGGTGCAGTTTACGAAAGCAAATGCATGTTCAGTGTAAATCTCTTTAAAAGCAGTAAGAAATCTCACCAATCCCAGAGTATCTCAGATAGTTTTTGTTCATGTGAATGAAGCAAAAAGAAAGAAAATGGCAGGGAACTTCTCAAAGTCCCCAGGTCTGTATGACTGACTTTCACCTAATGCTACTGGCTCAACTGTCTTGAGCAACATGAGGCATTTTAAAAGAAAGGTCATTGACAAAATGTCAAGAGGCATTACATCCTGGCTTTACTACCGCACTCATAAAATACTTAAACTGTAGAAAATAGATATTTTAGAAGGTAGTGTTAAGACAGAATTGGCAGAAGTTTTGACAAAGTCTAGTTAGTTCCCTCTCCTGCTTTGAAGTCAAAATCTTTCCGTAGCCTCATGCGTAAGAGCCTGCCTGCCTAATTTCTGACTCTTCAGTCAAACATCTGGGGGTTTTGTACTTGCAGTCATTTGCCCATTGATTCAGAATCTCCAAACAGAAAACCATTCTGCTAGGCTTGCTACAAAGCATCAACACAAAAAAAAAAAAAAAAAAAAAAACAAAAAAAAACAAAAAAAAAAAACAACCAACCCAGCACAAAACTACACAAACAAAGAAACTCCAAGCATGTTTTCATTTTTTCATTTTCATCACTTCACTCAATAAGTTCCACTCTCTGCATGAGAAGGAGACCTCATGGTTTGGAAAATGCAGGAATTCCACATGAAAGAAAGGGCAGGATGGAAAAGAACATCTTTGTTCAGCATCCAAGAATAACACAAGCAAGAAGGAAAGAACTGCTACCAGTAACTGCTGCTCAATAGTTGCCACCATCTCTTTTTACTTGCAGGATTTGGCACAGCTGGGCTGTCTTGAAATACAGATACTCTTAAGAGGATACATAATTCCTCAGGCCAGCAAGCAAAAAAAACTGTCCTGGAGGATTACAAATCTGTAAAAGCTCTGCTCTCTCATACCACAGAACCTTGATGTTACCTCAAATTTCACAGTGAGGATTAAAGCAGGCAGGTAGTATGAACACAGACAACTCAAAGATCAGCATACAGTGGTCGTGAAACCTCTTTCAATTCTCTAAATCATTGCATCATGTGTACTTTGAATGTCCTGTACTTTGCTGCCATTTTTTTCCACAGGAAAATAATGTGGTAGAAAGTTGGTAGAAATGTATTTTCTCTGATAGCAATAAGAACTGAGAATGCTTGGAGTGGATAATGCTTCAAAAGGACATCTGAGGCAGGCATGAAGCTAAGACAGATTCCTTTGGTGATTTCTCAGTGGAAAAATTTGGGGGGGGGGAACTTGACCACTCCTATACTCCAATCTAGTGGAGACCTCATGAAGGCATAAGCAAACTATCGAATGTTGCAAACCATCTCTGCGTGTTTATTTTCTAACTGGACATGAAAAGGTAGAGCACTGAGATCAGCTGGAATTGGCAGCAGTCAGTGAAGTCACCAGGGCTGGCAGCTTTAGGAGCAAAACCAGCCTGAAAACAAAGACCATGTGAGTTTTGCTGCGGGCAAGGGGAATCACGCCTTCCTTCTAGAAAAGAATGAATTTGAGAAGAACCAAAAACTGTTACTTTGAAAGCAGTACGTGGAGCAGCTGATATGAGCCATTTTCATGCAAAACTTCAGCCTGCTATAAAAAAAGAACAAAGTTGAATGTGCGTAACATTGCACAGGCAAAGTCATATTCAGAGCTGAACTTTGGAGGCAACTGCCTACATACAGGCACACTGTGTTTTCTCAGTATCTGAAGTAGGGAGAAACCTCAAGCTGAGGATGACAGGCTTTAAGCTGGTGGCATCTCTACCACACAAGGTTTGAGATGCTTAAGATAATTTGCATCATATAAAAATAGGCACTGAGACACACCAATTTCTAGATGAAGAACAATGTCCCAAATGACTCAAATTAATCCACAATGGACTATGGACTACTGCTTTCTCAGAGACTAAGAGTAAATGTGAGCAAAAGCAGCCGTTCTTGAGAATCTGCCTCATTTGAATGAAGAGGTATAGAGAATATAAAAAGGAAAGCAGACATTAAAGAGTGAATAAATGGCCTGATGTCATATTATATGACTATTGGCCATGAAAATCATTCAGAGCCTGGCATGGGAAACAACCACACAGAAGATATTGTAAAAAGAGAAGACAGATGTTCAAAAGGCAACAAGTACTATTATTAAAAACACTGCGCCCATTCATGGGAATGCACAAAAGCCAACAAAGACAAGTAATGTTTCTTCCTTAAGCAAATCAGGAAAGAACGGAAAGTTCTGCATAACAAGGAAGGTTTTAACACTATTTGCAAGGAAGGAAGTATCTCAACATGAGTAGTTGTGGGGAAATATTACGGTTAATTGGATTTATATATTTTTAAAATGCAAATAAACTGTTAGAAATAGCAAATTCTTCATAATTATGCATTGACTAAGTTTATGCAGGCACTGGAACCAGATCAAAACCTAACAATTTCTGAACAGCTGACATTTGATGGTCCTGACCTTGACCTTTAATTGCTTAAACCCAAAATCTCCTAAAAGCCTCCTTTCAAACCCTCTTCCAGTTCTTCAGCTCTCTCTGAAAAGCTGGCATGAATCTTACCAAAGCAGATATTCCCATCTGCTGAGAGCAGAGTGGGATTAGATGGCTACACTGGATGTCAGTGGAGTGCAGTGCAGAGTTCACTTGGAGAGGTGGATCTCCAAAGTGACAGGTAACATTTACAACTCAGCAAAAGGAGTGCTTTATTAAAAGGGGAAGTAAAACATCTGTTTGAAAGATTTAAAGATCTATATAAAAGGTGCCATTCCTACAAGTAGTCATATGAGCAACCTCAGTATTTGTGTGAACCCTTTATCTGAAAGAGTTCTTTCTTGTCATAATCAACTCGCTGGCAAGCACTGCATCTGTACACACCTGGGCCAGAAAACAAATAAAACTGTACTCATTCTGTGTTCAAAAATTATCCAGCCTTCTGAATCCTCAGAGGTTCTCTATTTGTAACATTTCAGCTGGAATAACAGTCAACATGGAGCATTAAAAAATTAAGTGGTCTACTACCACTTACTAAAATCAAAATGGAATGTCAATCAAATTATCATCTCTAGCTTAAGATTTCTATACCATGCAATCAGGAATATATTTGACAACTAACATTCCACTTCTATCCTTCATTTAACTACACTGCAGCAACCTCAGCAGGCTGAAAGTGCCCTTTAAAAGATGGATCTCTTAGTCTTTGGGAAGGTAACATGCAATTTATTCTGAACACAGAGAATATAATGGCATTTGTCAGGAAAAGGCAAAGAAAACAAGGTCAACTGAGCCAAAATAGACATTTTTAGAGATATGTGTATGCAGAAATAGATCTAGATCTCTATATCTGGATACAGATATACATAGACATACACATACATCTATCTTTATTTTCACTGAACACTTAGCAGCTCCAGCTGAGGTAGCTGGTTTTATCTGGAACAAAGCCTGGCACCTGCAACAACACTATCTTAACACTGCACCTGATACACACCCCTAAAGTTAATTTACTGGAACGAGTAATTAGGAAGAAAATCATACTTATTTAGATATCAGTCAAGCCTGTCACTGCCAGTACTTCTGATGTAACAAAACACCAACAGAAGCGTTTTAAGCATTAGCTCATTAGTTCAATCGTTTCCTGCATTATTTCAGGTAAATCTATGTGTGTAATAAGAACTAACTTACCAAGTACTTTTTTTCATTAAACTGATATTCTTCTGGGAAGCACTGATTGATATCCAAGCAAAAAAGATGGAATTTAATTGACTCTAGCAGTCTAGATGCTAAATGATATCAAATAGTAAGAAAGCTTCTTCAAGGGTAATTTCAAAGATAAAAGAGTAGAAGAATGAACTTCCACACAAAATTAGCAAGCCTTAAACTTCTTACTGGCTCCAAATTGACAAATGCTAGCTTCAAAAACCATTTTAAAAACTCCCAAAATGTTTTCTCCCTCCTAAAAACCACATGCCAGTGTCTCTTGTTTGTTTATACTATAATTAGATTTGAGCAGATTTATGAAACACTAATTCAGTAGATTAAGCATATTTGAAAAATCCTCACAAGTAGCATCAAGCCCAACTGTTTTTCCTGCCACTTGACACAAGGTGACGTTCTGAACAGACGCACATATTCATCACTTCATTTTTCCAACTGGTACTTAATCTGACTGCAGACTTTGAAAGCAAAACAATTACAACATTTTCAAACTACAAAAGCATTCCAGTGCAGATTCCACCCATTGGTGCAATTTATATAGTTTATAGGGACTGAAAATGGAAAGGAGAATCCTGGAGACCATACTAGGACCTCTTCATTAACTAAATGAATATATGGAGACGTTTCAATATGTGATACACACACTGTGAATCTGAGTGCAGTGATCTGACACAGAGGAGTGAATGGATGTTTGGAACAGGAACAGAAGGGAAAAGGAAAGTAATCAGCATTCTTTACTTTTTAAAGTGGAAAACAAACAATTATCTGTAATTTATATTGTGCGGTTGTTTATGAATAAGAGGCAACTGAGGGTTGCACTTCACTTTCCGGCTCTTCAAAATTTAAGCAAATTTTAAGAAGTTTTAAGCATCCACAGTGATTAAAAGAAGGAAAATAAAACAGCATGCTAATCTCACTTACTCTGTTTGCAGTACTGTGACAACATTAAAGGGATTTGATTAGCCAATCCCATATCGGCTTTCCCATGAGATAAATCCCTGAAAAATACCATTCTGCACTGAAGGAAAAAGTAAGTTTTCTTACACATTGTCTCCGTAAAATATTGTTCTGATTTGCACCAAAGGTATTACTAACACACATTTTCCTTTCATTTACGAAAATGTCACTTAGCAATCTAGCTAAAGATGGGCCTATTACTAACCTTTTTGTATCTCCTTTCTGGACTTTTACCCAGTGCTCCACTTGAGCCATGTTACTTTTTCTTTGAAACTGCTTATCTGGATTTGTTCTGGGAACAAACCCTCTTTTATACGAGCCAGTACCATTCTGCTCCACTAGGCCAGCACTCAATGAACTAGGAAGCGTTCCATTCTTCTCAGCTGGCTGAGGCTGAGCTACTTGGGACCACGATGCATTCGTTAAGTCTGGAAATAATGAATCAGCTTCTGTTAACGCATGCTTAGCCTTGCCCTTTTTGGTTTCCAGAGTTTCTTTTCTGTGGATGTAACGCTCCTCCTCCTCCTTTTCTCTTCTTATCTCTTCACGCTTATCATAACCAAGCATTTCAGCTGATTTCTGATAACCTTCTTTTGTGTCTGTAATCTCTGCCTTCACACACTCTTTGCAGGCATCCACATGATTGACTTGGGGAACAGCTTGCTGATCCACTTTTTCAGTTTCTCTGAAAAGAAAATGCATGTCAGTAATGAACACTGCTTAATTGTGGAAAGCTGGTGTGGCCTTGCTGCTCTTTTAGAAAGGATACCTACAAAATCACTGTCTGCAGACCGTGATAAATTTGGCATGTTAAGACAAATATGCTAAAAAAAAAATCAGTTGTCATCCGAGTTAGACAAAAGTTACATTTACTGTGCTGTCAAGGAAGCAGAAATTATTTATACACATCTGTAAAAATGACCAAAAATACTAGTATTGTATGAAAGAAATGTTCAACATAATGTTATGTACAAAAAGCTGTACGTCAAAAAAATCCTCCTATCCTAGGAAACACTGAAAGCCAAAAAGCCAAAACTAAGCTGCCAACTGCTCATGGCAAAATATAGAAAAAGTCTTTCACATCTTTGTAGCTGCCTCAGGGACTAGACATTTCTGGCCAAGAGAACACAGCAATATCTACATTTGAGTCAGGACTATTGCCCAGGGAATTTCCATCGGGGAGCTATTCCTTAAGAAAAATAATTGTTCCATGCTGCAGTGCACATTAGTTTACTAGTTTACTTATTTACCTTACTGCCTAAAAAATAACAGAAATCTTGATATTAAACTTTGAACAAGCTATAAAATGTCTGAGGATTCTAAAAGTTTCAGGTTGCTTTTGACACATTACATACTTCAGCTGCAATTTTCTTCATCTCCTCATAACAATAAGCTTCTCAACAACATTTTTTTCTCTCACAATGTAATGGGTTATCGCTGATCTCAGGGTAGCACCTCATCTCTGAAACTAAGTTCAGCTTCTTTAGAGCTTTATGGAAAGTAAATTCTGAGTAAGTGCCATGACAAAATTGTTTTCACTTCAGTCTAATTAGAAATGAATAGTCTACTTAGGAGGAAGGACACTGGATCAATACTTCCAATGTGCCAGGCTTCCCCCAATTTTTCTTTCAATTATTCCTGTCTTTATAAAGAAGATAAAGAAGAAAAAAGCAGGTACCAGCTTGTTTCTTGGAATTTAAATTAAATGTAGAAAGCCTTAACACAAATAGGATGTAAAGCTCTGGAAGAGATGTTGATCCTTTGCTTATATTTGATTGGCCAACAGAGAGCAGCAGTGTCAGATACTCTGAGAAACTGCACCGTAACATTTCAAGCCTCACAGCCACA
>NW_008236629.1:942178-957231 GCF_000691975.1 Corvus brachyrhynchos
AATTTAAAGAAAAGGAAAAAACTGGAAGCACATTTTGGCACAGCTGAATTGGTTCATAATCAGTTCATACCTGCATAAATTAGTTGACATCCATTAACTCTGTGCACTTATGATTTACCCATCTTTAGCATTCTTTTCCCCCTTAACAGCACTTCAATCCTAGTTCTAAACACTCATTTGAAACAACTCATTAAACTTCTGTTCTTTCTCTTTTACCTCTTTCTCCCAAAGGCTGCCAATTGGCTGCTGCAAGTGTATGAATGTGCCCACAGAAACTGGAGCTTCTTACCTGAAATTCCCTAAAATATTATACATAGAGAGAAATTAATCCAGGTCACTAAATGTGGGCACACAATTTGCATGCATACACAAATACTGAACACCAGGTTCTCTTAATTAATATCAGTTAACCGATTTGCAACAGAATGCAAACGGAAAACAATTATTTCTTTAAAACGTGAAAGAGTTTTATGCAAATATTTACAAACAGCAGCGTCAAATAACCACCAAGGGCGTGATTTATGTAAGATACATTAAATTTATTTTGAATGTTTCTGAGTGGAACTTGCCTCTTCAGTGAGGAACGTGTCTGCATGAGAGCAGCCTGATTCATAGCCCGGATCCAGGCGTTCATGTCCTCCTGGGTGTCAGCACTGAAGTAGTACGTCCGCATCCCTGTGTGCTCTGCCTGAGAGCCAATGACAGAATTCCTGTTATAAATATATGCCCGCATACCTGTGTGAACAGCCTGGAAGGAAAAAGAAGAAATAGAAGTTAGACAGCTCTTTCACTTTTTCCTAGAAAAAACGTACTTAAAAACAACTTTCCAGATTCCTTGACTGTTTCTTGAATTTGGTGTAAATTATCTACCACAATAAGTGCAGCAGACTCAAAAGGCACTCCAATTTTTACTGAAATTCCTCTGCCTCTTTGTAGAACTATTAAGCTGAAAGCCCAGTGCTTCTGATTTTCACAGTAGGAAATTTCAGCCTTTCATTTTCTTTTAATTGATATATTTAATTTGCCATAAATACTGGACTAAACAAATAGAAGAAATCCCTATACTAAACAAATTTAAGAAATTCTCAATGAGACGTGCATCAGCAAGTCAATTTTCCCAGCTCATTTAATAAAGAAATCTATTCAGACAAAACACAGACAAAAATCTTACAGTATAAGCAATTGAACTGCTTATTTAAGAATCAATTATAATGCATGTTAAGATCTTTTGGTTAAAGCATGCACTTGAACACATATTAGCTGCAAAGTCACAAGACTTACTGATAAAAGTTAGTAATACTGATAGAATTATCACAGCACATAAAATAATGACGATTATCTCTGCACACCAAAATACTCCATGAAATTCCACTGCAAACTAGAGGTACTGGGCAATTCCTCTATAAATATATTCAGTATTCAAATGGATTCAATATGGAATATCTTTGTAACTCTAGGCTAGTTGAATTTAATCAAATCTCACCCACATTTGAATTAGCAACAGTATAAATATTACCAAATGATGTAAGTCCTGATACACTTCAGATTAGTAGAGAGAGATTCATCTCCTTACTTTCCAAAAAAATTGAAGACAGTATACCCTGCTTGGAAGCTCTTGTAATGATATTAAAATCAAATTAGTAATTTAAACTTTGTTTTTATAAAACTAAGCCTGCTATCACACACAAAAACTAATAGCATTAAATACTGCTGACACAGGGTTTTTTAAAAAGATAAAAATAATTACATCCAATTTTTGATTTGGTTACATCTGTTTTTAAAGGGTAAATGTATTTTGCAAATCCTGCCTAAATAATTGTTCTTTTTATATTGGTGAAATCTTCTCCCCCTCATTATTCTAAATCAAATTTTAAAAAATGATTGTAGAGACAATCATAGATGGCTTCAGAAACACAACAATAGTTTTGACAAAACCCAGGCTATTTAATCCAGTGCAGCCTTCCCTAAACATTATAACTTCAGTTGTTTACCCTGAAACTCCCAAATTACCATAACCTTAGAGACTTCTTATCAACAACTCCAAAGAGCAAAATATGTGCTTGCTATTACAGTGCTTTTAAATAAGTTCTGCGCAGAATTTACTCCCTTCCTAAGGCAGGCTGTTCTCCCGAATGTGTGAAACACGGCCTTTCCCTTCTGCGCCTCAAGCACGGATGCCTGAGTTTGTTTTGAAAACTGGAGACTGAAGTAGAACAGCCAGCTAGAAAAAGGAGGAGGAGGAGAAGGAAGAGAAGGAAAAGGTTACATAAAGAAGTCAAGACTCTCCTGTTGGAAAGAGTCTCCACTTCCCAACAGTATTGGTGCAAAGGGAATGAATGCAAGGTGGTTTCTTCTCAATTCCCACCATTAACTGCCTACCTGAACACAGGAAAACAGGACTTACACACGTTAAACAATAGCTCTGATCAATCACGTATTTAGGAATCAAAGAACTTTGTTCGTGTTTGCCTGGTTGAGTTCTTTGGTTTTTCTTTGTTGTTATTGGGGGTTGTCTTTTTTTCTCCATTTTTAGAACACTAGAATGCTCAAAGCAAGTATGATTTAGAAGCATTAATTCACTACAATTTATGATTGCCATCCAGGGTATGAAGAGAAGAAAAACTGGCAGCTCCAGATATAAAGGAGAATGGTCGTTTTAATGTGAGACCACACATTACGTAGTATGACTACAGAGGAGTTCCTTCACGGAGCAGGCTGAGCCCACAGAAGGTGTTAAAATTCAAAAGTGAACTGATTCCTGCAGCAAAGCAGACTATGCATGTCCCACTGCAGATGATGCAGGAGGAGCCAACCATTCACTGGTTTTACACTTGCTTTAAAAACTCAGAATTTTCGTAACTATCTGCAGAGACTGCATACCACACCAACAAATGGATTTAACAGCTGTCTTAATTGATCTGTACACCCTGATCAACATAACCCACTTGTAGTTTAGGTTTTCCTTTCAACAGAGCTGCAAGCACTGCCTAAGAGGCTGTAGGTGAAAACAGTATCAAAATGTAAACTGTGCTGCACCACTCTCCCTTGGGAGACTGAAGCTCTCACAGCCGTAAACATCCCCGGCTTCAGAAGGGATAACAGAGATGGTGTGCGATTATCAACAACCACAAGATCCTGAAGTTTGCAATACATAACACTGGTCAAGGTAAAATTCCAATTGATTTCAGTTATTTATTAGTAGTGTGGTTTATATGCAAGAAAGCCACCTCGTGCCAATGTCCTGCAGCTGTCCCTGCTGGCAGACAGAAGCTAGCAGGACTTTTGGGTTGGGATTTTTTTTTAAAGCCAAAGCTATTAGGATGGCTACAGCATACTAAAAAGCCTAAAACACAGCACATGCCCACATGTACACCATACACACAACAGGGAAAAAATAATATTGGTACCTATTCATGCATTCAGACTCCTTAATGTGGATAGATTGAGAAGAAAAGCAGTCTCTCTCCCATAGTGCACAGTAGGAGAAATGGACAGTAAACCCCAAGAGCATATCAACAGGACAAGGACAAAAAATTAAACAAGTTAAAATCATTAAAAGATTCATGTTTAAAAAAAAAAAAAACCACTTAACAAAAGACTGTACTAAAAGTAACTAATGCCTACAGCTGTTCACATCCACTTGTTCAAAATACCTAGGGGAAAAGAAGCCACCGTTCATAGAACAAAGGGATGAGGAAAGGAACAGTTTTCTAATAACTGTAATCTTTTAAAGCTAGTTCTGTCAATGAGCTATAATATACAGAAATTTCCTCCTTCTCCTTAATTTTGATATTTATGTACCATTTCTGAGCAAAAACTGAATTATTACTCTGAACCTTCACTACAAACTCAACAACAGCCCACTATGATCTAACTCATCTTTCACCCTTAAATAATACTGAGCTTTTTAAGGATTTCTAGAAGCTTGAACCCTCCCCTCCTGCAAATTTGAAAACAGCACCTCTCAAATTTACAACATTTGGCATTTCTTCACCTGGCTCCTCAGACCCAGAGCAATATGGGAGCCTAAGGAAGCAACACTGATTCAGAGAACATAATGGAATAAACTACATCAAATTTTTGGTAGGAAAACCAGTAAGATCAAAGAAACAGATAAGAAGTTTGCCCTGGTCTCAGCAGGTCTAAGCGACGAACAAATTCTTCCATTTGTAAGTAAGACCAATTAAAAATAATTTTCATGTTTGAGGACAACAAGGCCTCCAAAGAGACTGTGATGACATGAACCTTCTTAAACTGGTATTACTCCTGTTTAAAACTACTGTATTACTACAAAGTACAGTCAGCTCTTTCTTAATCACAGGAAGTATTTCCAGCTATATACACTAATGTTGTGCAAGCCTTTTCACATTAAAGTCTAAACACTGAATTTGTGCTCACTCATACTGGTACCAACAAAAACTTACTATTTTAAAATGCAGCAATTAGATTAACTAAATATGTTTAGGATGTGAGCTGCTGAACTAAATAATGCAGTAAGGATCCCGAGTTCTAGGCTCACACACAGCTTAGTGACAGTGGCTTTCAGCTGGTCACAGCACTCTGCTTGGCACAAATGAAGGAAGTGAAAAAACTGTCAACTGTCAAAAATTGTATCAAGATAGATACTTAAAAGCACAGTTTCTAAATGAAAAAATTAAACTCCCATACTGTTACATTTCAAAGTAGGGGTTTGATGGCTTTTCAAAAGCCTGTATGCAGCTCTGGAGGCCTATAATTGTTGAAGACCCAAAGAGAGACAAAAACTTAAGTTGGACCTCAGGAGGTGATGAAAGGAAAAGGATTTTGAGAATTCCTACAGCACACATTTTAACAGTTTGCAGGATTTAACACAGGCCCCAGTGAGCATGTATTTTACAAGCCTCCTTCTAACCAAATCATATGCAAAAAGCATCCACGTATTTGCTAAGCAGATTTCCTTCCTCTAGTTTTGCAAACACGAGAGTTGAATTTTTTTGCAGTTTTACTGTTTCGCTAGCTTCCAAACTCACTACCACTTCAAATGGGAGCCAACCCCTCTGTTGTAACAGAAGATTTGCAACAATCTCAATAAAGAACAGGCCAAATGTAAAAAGTGTCATGGTGCATTCTCCCACTCATTCAGGTCTTAAATGCAAAAAAAGTCTTCTCTTTGTTTTGGGCTTAATCTGCCCATGTGTTCTATTTCTGGCTGCGCTACGCTGCGAGACAGAACGTCCATCTGTGCTCTGGGTCTCGAGGTGCTCTGAAGAGATGAGATAAAGGTAATGGCTGCTGAGTGATGGAATGCCAGCATGGGCGTGCTCCTGCTGCGGGGTGCCCACAGCCGACTCCGTGACCACTGAACATCAATGTTGGACAGGCTCCATACCACAGCAACTGTACAAAATCCTCCTACTGCCCTTGGAGCTAGGTCCAAATAATACCAAACTGCAGCATCCAGCCTGCAGTCAATCATCAAACACCTAAAGCAGAGTTAAAACTGGCCTGACAAACTGATATATGTAACGTCGGTTTTTTTACAGAAATTTCTAGCATAAACTTTCTTTTGCTATCAACACCCTATTTCTATCTATATCAACCTTTCAGTAATGATCCTGTGTTGAAAGTCTCGGCTTTCTGGCTCATAATATTTTCAGAAAAAGACTCAGATTGAGTACCTGGTAGAGCTCATATAGATATCACACCCTAAAAGGAACAGGGGAAGTCTGCATTTGCTTCTGGAAAGGTTTAACCATGATTACACCATGGATTCTTCTCCCTTGGCCAGTGGTGACTCAAGAGCATGTGTGTAAACACTTTTGAATAAAATAAAAAGCAGAGAAGCCTAGAAGAGTACATTGAGTTCCCCTCTTTCAGTATGTGCTTCCTCCTAGGAAAAGGCTCTAGAAAAAGAGGGCTTTATGAATCACACTCAGTAAACACTAGGGGTGGAAAGATTTTCTTAAACAAAGATTTCTTTGTAGCTTTATCCTGATATCTCATGTTCAATGCATTTGAAAAAGTACAATAAACATTTCCACAAAGTGCACTGGGTCTTTTTTAAACACATTTCCCAAGTTAATATTTGTTCAATAAATTTCAAACCAGTATCCACTTGAACATAGAACTGAAAGTAATAAAAGGCAGTCTTAATTTTAAAATACCTCAAAAAATCAAAATGAAAGAGAAAATCAGAAGTTCTTCATAACTTCAGCACAGAAAATATTTAAATAAAGATTTCCAGACCTCCTAAAGGATGCCTGATTGAAATCTGATCTGTAAATTACTTTTAAAGTAAATAACTCATTTGCTTGATAGAAAAACAAGTTCTGCTCTGACTTTAAATCTGCCACAGGGACAGAAGTTTCTAAACTTTGCTTAAGTGCTGCAGTTTAGACAATCATTTGGAGTCAGGCTTCTGCACTATCAAGAAGTGTATGTTTTATTTCATATCCATGGGCTTTTATAACAAAGACTAGAATTGTAAATTATACAATTATATTTATTTTTAGAAAAAGAAAAAACGCAAAACCACCCTCAAACTATATCGAACGAGTACTTTTTCCTTTAAAAATCCGTATTACTTAGGATGACTAAGTTGTCATTTTCTAACTGTGAGAACTGATTTGATTCTTTTCTTTTTAAAAAAACCACAACAAAACAAAACAGACATCAGTCCATTATGAGATCAAGGACTCTATTACAAAGTAAATTAGACAACCTTTCTTCCAATTTGTAAACAGTACTGGAACAACTTGTCAATACTAATTTCTGATTTTAGAAACAGGCTCTTTACTCACAGACACTTCATCAAGCTCTAAGGACACTTACAAAGTAACAGACATGAATGTCAATTCATAAGCAAAAAAAAGAAAAGCTATGTCACATTTGAACAGGCAGTCAATAAATCTGTCTGCTTTTAAAAACTAGTAACAAGTAAAATAGGAAAACAGATGATGTTCTTGTTTACAACAGCAGCTTTTCTCAGGCAAATAAACTATGATTAGCTGATAAGCTTTGCAAACAGTACCTTAAAAGAAAATTTGCGATTTATCCGATCTTCAGGTCCAACTGGAGATATTACGTAACTAGGCAATGGTATGCTCCCCAGAACAGACTCTTCTCTGCTGTCTGTGGAATCAAAAACCAGAATTGAAATCCCTGCACTGTTCAGTGGGCTAGCAATACATTCTCCTCTAAGGACACAGAGAAAACAGGCATTAAGCAGAAAGAACAGTGGTTCAGACTAGATATAAGGAAAAGCATTTTCCCAAGGACAGAGCAGCAGGGGCACAGGGCAAAGAAGAAGCTGTGCCATCTCCATCCTCGGAGGTTTTCAACACCTCACTTGATTAATCCCTGAGCAACCTGGGCTGACTCCTTTCCTGACCCTGCTTTCACCAGGCAGTGGGATAGAACACTTCCTCAAGTCCTTTCTGACTCGAATTATTCACTTATGGCACAACACCAATAATAAGTGCAGAAAAATGCTTTATTTTTAAAGAAAAAAGATTTTTTTTTTAAAAGCAGTTTGGGTTTTTATTGAAGTTTTTTTCTTTTTTGGGGGGGTGGGTGGGTAGATGTTGCTTCTTAGGTTTGGCCAGAAGAATACAGTTCAAGAATAAAGCTTATTGTGCCAAATGAACTGTGACAGGCTGCATATCATGATGGATCTTCCATTTAGCACCGTCCATCTAGGCTAATTGCTATAATTAGGAATCCTCTCTTACAGCTGGCTCCAAGTGATCAACAGCAGAAATGAAGCATCTAGAAATATGAATTCCAAGTCTGATATTCTGTAATGCTTTCCAAAAATTGTAGCACACAAAGTATTGAAGACTTGAAAATAAACTTATGTAATACCTAGTTTGGTCTAAGATCACACTTAACCTTTTTTTTTTTTTTTTTGGAATTACTGGATTCAGAAGTTCTTACTCTTACTTTGTCCCTTGGATAAAAGCTGAACCAATGCCCTCATCTGGCCATAGTGCATTCTGAAAAAACTCAGATGTCCAAGTGCAAGCAAGTAGGTACCACAACACAGACCAGAGATGGCATAAATCTTATTTATTGCAGTCAGATGTTCTGCAACATAAACCATGGCATGCACCAAACATAAATTACATGAAAAAAAATCATACAGCATCCTTTGCTTCCCCTACTCTGGCCTGGAATTTGCTGTGCATTTAAGATGTCTGGCCAAGCAAATGTTTCACTGTTCATCTCAGAACAGCTAACTTTATCTGAAGAGTTCAGCTAGTTCATGCATTCACCGTGGTTTGTGCAGGTGAACTGTTCAGACTAACTCAAAACAGCTGATACCAACTCACCTTTGTAGTAAAACAAGCAATAATCAGCAAGCACAAACCATCGTCTCTTCCATAATCGCATTCCAGAGCTATCCTGAAACACAAGAAATGTGATTTTCACTTAAGGAAAGTTAACAGATATAATGCTGATCCAGTGAGTAGTTTACCAGACGTTTACCTAAATATGATTGCTAATTGCAAAACAAATAGTTTATATCTCAGCAAAATATTATGTACTAAGAAAGATAAGAGGCAAAACATCCAGCTATAAAATAATGAGGGCAGAATATTCAAGCTGCTAATTTTCATTAAGTAATTAAACTCTCATCCCAAACAGCATTCAGATTAACCTTATACTCAACCAATGCTTATTTTATCTATACAGATTTATCTGCAAGGAATATATATAAAAATTCCTTGGAATATATTTCCTTTCTAAGGAAACCAAGTGTGTTTCTGGACGGCACAAACTCCAAAAAGATTGCCTGCAGTACAAAATGAAAATCACTACACAGCTGTGCATTTCAGGCAATGATATCCTATAATTCAATCACCATATGTTACCCATGCCTAAAATGTAATTTAATCAAATATTCCTCAGGAAATAAAACAGGACGTATAATGTGCAAATTTTAATGAAGTATGATATAATATGCCTGTGGAGATAGATATAGATATATATAACCTTGTCAAAATGAGTAATATTTGCATTGAAATTAATTTCTGAAGCTTTTAAAATTGCCAGACTATAACCTAAGCAAGTACAGCTTCTTCAGCTCAGGTAGGCTTTGATGAGACCAGCAGCATAAAAAGCACCTTTAGGCTTTAAGGGCATACAAGCAGAGGTTAGAGGACAGAAGAAAATAGGATATACAACATCGCTCTAGCTATGGCCCTCCTCCTTTCCGCAGTCAAATTCAGTAGGGAAGGACTTTCTTCCCTTCCCATTTTCATGCTACAAGGCTGGCAACACGTACTGTGTCTGAGTTCTGATTCTGTCCTGAGAACTAATGGGCTTGGGTAGTGGATGTCAACAGAGCAGAGAGCAGAACACAGCAGAATTATATCTCTGCACTCAGGAGGAAGCAGAGAGCTGGCAGCTACTCCACTTTTGTGTGCATGTAAAATCATAACTGTGAGCCTCAGATTTCAGCCTTCTCCTACCCATCCCTAAACCTAGCTGCTGGATCTCTGGGGTGATAATCTGGGAGACACTGGCTGCCAAATTAGAAGCAGGGGAAGTATTCTCATACAACGAACAGCTTTATTTACTTATTATACTCAAGGATGTGTTTCTGTCAGCTTAAGAGCTCAAGATACAGCAGCTGCAGAATTCTGTTCACTGGGTAAATTTCTATAATCCAGTCTTTGCTGGCTACTGGTCTTGGTGACAGCAATGTGTGGTGAATGGGTCCCAACTTCCCGTAATTTTCTCCCTCCTACTTCTAGAGAACAAAAGGCATATGGACTGGAATTAAGCCTTTGATCAGGGCAGAAGGGCATAAGCAAGCAGATAGAGTAAGGCCTCCACAGCCAGCCTCAGGCTGAGTGTGTTCTGAGGGAGTCCAAGATCAGCATGGCAACAAGCCAGCAGGATAAAACAGGGAAAATAACCAGATTTAGATAATAAAGTTATAGCCTTAACGTTGAGCTGTGATGGTGATGTCCATTAATTGGTTTCCTTTTCTGAACCAAACCCATTCATAAACCTTGGTTTTCACACTTGCCAAGCATGAATTTCTCATTATGGAAGTCTGTGGAAGTACCCAACACTGCCCTGTGTGTCACCAACACTCGAGCTTCTGCTTTCTCAGTTCCTTGGAAGGCACTTGGTCTTCCTTGATGATTGCATTGAGGTATATGAACAGAAACAGGTGCTCACATGCATACCTGTTTGTGCAGCCAGCCTCTTACGATCACAGGAACATTGGGATTCCTCCTGATGGCTTGTTCCCTCTTTCCAAAGCTATGAACTTTGTTTCCAGTCTTCACAGCCTGTAAAGAAGTATAATGTAGCATGGCTTTTATATTTACTGAGATCCATTTCATATTACAAATAGTCTCACTGCAATAACTTATACTTCATTACACAGCAACAAAGTATTCATGGCATTTTCAAGGGCAAGTAAACAGGCAATGATATTTACAGCAGAGCAAAGTCAATCTTCCACTTTCATCAGGATGGTTTGCCAGCTTGTGCTGAACAGCAGCAGCATTGGTGTGTCAAGTCAGAAAGGCGGAACTGTGGAAATTTTAGTGTGCCTGGGAAGTATTTTTGAGAGCTGCATGCAAGCCTCCCTGCACAATACTGCACGAGTTTCTTACACACACAGGACTTTGAGCAGATAAATTCTACTCTTGCTCTTCTTTGTTTGCACTTTGGAGGTCTTTTTGTTGGGGATTTTTTGGTGGATTTTAATTTCTCTTTCCTGTTTCAATTCAAACAACATTGATAGCTTAATAAAATGCTTGGACTTTGGCCCTGCAAATGAGAGGAGAAGACAGTGACACTGCCAGGGAAGAGACCTAGATGGCAGTCAGTAGAAATCACAAGGACTAGGTAATGATTTGTGTCTTACTGAAACCTCAGTTTTGATTCACATGGGCTAAACTATTTCAAAAACAAGCAAGGCCCACCCACCTGTGAAAAAGCAAGAATCACTGGATGAGTAATTTGCCTGTTCTTTTCCAACCTCAGCCCAGTTTGCTCCACCAATTGCTTTAGGACAAACAACCCTTACAGTTGCTCCCAACTTCTCCAAGAAAAGAGCTGTCCAGATTCTTTCCTACAGTGTCTCCCTTTTTGATCTCTGAGCTTGTCAGGGTACAGATGCTCTGTGAGCTGCAGACAAACAGCAGCTCTAGAAACAAATATATTTATCACACACATGGGAAAACATCAGAAAAATATCTTGGCATACTGCTCCTGCCAGGCAGGCAACATCTGGACTGAAAGACAGTATATATGAGTAAATAATTCTAGCAATGTATGATAACTTAAAATGGATTCTGTTGATTTTGAGGCCAAACTTTACCAATCTGCATTAAATTTCCTGTCTTAAAGAAGGGTTAATATTATAGCTATAATCAGTACCAAAAAATGCACTTCTTGTTTGGTGCTACAGCATATAAAACAGCGAAGTAGATTTAACACCTGTAAGGAGCTGTCAAAGGGCAGGTTTTCCTAGGGAGTTTCCCTGAGCTCTGTTCCCCAGGGAGCAGCATGTTGTGTTCAGCTCTGCCAAGGAGTCAGGTGAGTTGCATGTCCACAGTCACTTCAGTGAAACACCCTGACTCTCAAGTGACAGGAAGAATGCCAAGGATGGGCTCTATCCCCAGCAGTGCCACTGCCCCAGACAGCTCTGCGAGAGCCCGCACAAGACCCACCAGCGTCCCAGGGCAGCACAGGTGGTCACCTGAGCAGAGAGCTGTCCAGGACTGGCATAAACCCAGCAGAGCAGGCTGTAAAAGAGGTTTCTGAGGAGGTGCCCCTGCCACCCAGCTGGCAAAAACCAGTTCGCAGCAAAGTCAGGTGAGGATGCTATCAGCGAGATCTCCCAGCCCATGTCTCTGCCAGACCCGTGCTAAGGCACTCAGCTAACAGGCTGCAGAGCACTGACTTTGGGCAAGCACAGCCATAGATGGGCTTTTTTTTTTTTTTTTTTAAGAAAAACAAGAAGTAAACAATTCAGCTGAGTATTGAAAAATTGTTGCCAAATGTTAAGATGCAACAGCTACATTAAAGAGAATGATTAAAAATAATGAAGTCCAAATTAGTTAAAGCTCTGAAAGCCAAAAATTTATTTTTACTTTGTTTTCACTTTATTTGAACTGATGCCTTGAGAGGCCTCGTAGAACAGAGACTAGACAGGAGTAAGGGAATAAAGGTAGGTATTTATTTGAAAGGCCTTCAAAGGTACCCCCTAGGGAGCCAGAGGCTATTGCCAAGAGGGATCCTAAGATGGACAACAGGTCACAAGTTCTTCACACTTTTATAGGTTTGGTCTATTTGCATATCCAATTAAAGCTTCAGTTAATGATGTAATTTCCCCAAGCTTACCCCCCCCTTAGAGGCCTTTTGGTTTATACTTTTGGGCCTAGGACGGTCTGGGTGTCCTTGGAGAGCAAGCCTGGAGAGGTTTTGTTATGTCTACCTAGCACAAGAGAGCAGAAGTTAACAGGCCACAAGAAACTTCAGAGTTACACACTAAGCAGCACAGAATTCGAAAAATATAAAAGTTAAAACCTAGGGCATCAATACTTTGCAGCTGAAGAGAAATAAATTTAGAAAATGTACAGAATTTAGTTTCCTCATCTTTCTCTCATGTAGATCTTTGGAAGGGTGGATTATACTGAGTATAGCTGATCTAGCCTTAGAGCAGCATCTAAATTTGATTTTTTTAAATCAGATCATTTAACCAAGCACTTTCTCTGATCTTAATTTTTAAAAAATGCAGACCACAACGTAAAAAAAAATGATCCTTGGACTTGGTCAACCAAGACCAAACAATTTCTATAGCATAGGAGCAGGAAAAGCTTTTCTGCTAAGGCTGTGTATTCTGTATCAATCCAGTACCCATAATGGAAACAAAATTATCATTTTATGGCACTTTATGTAATTGAAATTCTCATAACCTTCAGTATTGATCATCTCATTCTGCTCTGGAATAAAAACAAAGCATAACAGATACTGCATTACACAGTTTGCTTCCACTGGCTAGCCTAAAAAGTTGGTTTAAAATAAAAGATATATTTTTAAACTATTTCTCTGTACTGCAGTAGTCTTTTCCTAACTTAAATTTTTCTGATATCATTGTCAGGGGTTGAAAAAGGCAGATCAGGACAGCTGTGTCACTGAAGACACAAAAGTCACTTTTTACTTCAGTACAATTGTTATGTTGATGTGCTCATGAATGATCCCTAAGTTTTTGCAACAAAACCCAAAAATGTCAAAAGCCAAAATTTCAAATCCCTTTCCATCACTGCCTCATCTTCTTTCTTACAGTACCTTGTAGCTGAGGAGGAAAGTTGCTAAGTTAATGATGTAATTTTTTTTCTCTCTTTTAAACATGACAAAGTATAGACAGACTTTTATTTGGAACAGTTCTAAATAGTAAACAGGAAAATTGTATTTTTGTCAAAATATGCAAATATATATGCATAATAAAACATGGAACTTGCAACCTAGAGAATTTAAAAAAAAATCAACCCACAAAAAGCCACCTGTTTAAGTTATAAACTCTTTAGCTCAAAAAATCTCAGTGTTTCACTTAGAAACGAACTTAAGAATCCTCTCAGTATCTCTAAGAAAATGATACAACATCCTTATGTTTCAGATAGAAAAAACTGAAGCTCTCCAAAAATCCTGCTCTTAATTCTGAGCATTCACACACAGTGGCCATGAATTAGACCCTGTGTTCCACTCCAGCTCCAGACAGTCCCAGAGTTGGCACATCACATACCTGTCACCACTGCTTGTTTCAACTGCCAGACCCATTCTTTACTTGTATTCCTCGCCAGTGTATCTTGAAATACCAGCAACTACCCAGTGTCATCAACAATTCAATTACTTCTGTTATGCAGAACCCATCCAAAACATGCTCTCAAAATACAGATAGTAAATACATTCCCCTACTACCCTTTTGGTTTTGACTTGGCCAAAGTCCTGTGTGGCACAGTAACATTTACAAACTTCCATTCACACCATTGGATATTTTAACAGACTAAATTCCAAATGTACCTTACTGTTGAATGGAACCAGATCCTTATTCCTCCATATCCTTAACTATTAATCAATATAAATGGCTTTTAATATGATCAATCATGTAATTGAATTGGCTACGAACACAGAATAATTGCAGTTTATCAAAAAGCCCTTTCGCTTTTTATTTCCTCAACCCCATACCCCTCAAATGTCAAAGAGTAGGATAGACTGCATTGGTCTAAAGTCTTGAGATGACTTACTCGGACAGCTCCTGCATCAAAATACTGGGCCCTACTTCAATGTGCACAGCTCCATATAAAAAACCAGTTTGAATTTGGCCAGGATTCCAACACTGTGCATACACCATTCTGTGACGGCATTTGCAGGACAAAATAATGGACGCGTTTCATTAAAAAAATTATAATTAGCCATGGCTAAGAGACCTTTACAATGAACTTGTCTCTGGCTTCACGACTGCGCTTCATGTCTGCATCAGGGAACTTGTTACAGTGGGGATTCTGTAACATGAGGTATCAAACAACGAGGCCCGTGGAAAAGAAATATATATGGACCAATTCTTGATAGATGTTTCAGAGATGTTTATTTCTCCAGCCCCATGGCCGGGGCTCTGCCGAGGAACTGTTACAATCCGGGACCCGAGGGTCCTTGCCCGTGCTGGGGAACACAAAACAACCAATGGGGAACAAGGCTGACCAGGGGCCAGGGAAACCCTGTGTCTCCTCCCCAGGGCCCCTCTCCCAGGACCACATGGCAGGGGGAAAGGGACCCCGACATTTCACCCATTTATTTTTAACAAAAAGAGATTTAAAACTTTACATTGAAAACAACTGGAAAACATAACAAGAACAGTTTTAAAACAAAACAAGCCACCCTCCTGAGTCTTTAAATGTCCAAACAGATTCTCTGGAACATCTTAAGGCTGACAGAAGGGAGACATGACTCTCTGAGCATGCTTTGTGGGGAAACTGAGGCAGGAGAGGGTTTAATTTCTTCCCTCCCCCTTTTCATCCCCCCCTCGGCATCAGAGAGGAGTTGTAGGG
>NW_008236629.1:957458-957822 GCF_000691975.1 Corvus brachyrhynchos
AATATGTCTTCTTGGTTGTCACATCTTGTTATAAAACCATAATTTTGTTTAACATTATACCATTTTACTATTCCTAAAACCTTAGCTACGGTGATTTTTTCCTTTTTCCGAGTGGCTGCTGTTTTCTATCTTGCTGTGTCTTTGCTTTCTCTTTTGCTCGCTCCCATGTTGGTATTGTCGGGGCTGCTCATGCCTGCGTGCTCTTCCCAGGGTCGCATTCGGGGCCGCGGGGGCCAGGCCGGGCCGCTCAGCTCTCTGCGCTCTGCCACTTCTGCTCTCAGCTGCGCTGCCTCCCCTCTCGGCTGCAACCACGTCTCGGCCAGATCCCCAAGTGATGACCTCCCCCTGCACCCCACCCCAGCGC
>NW_008236629.1:957875-976031 GCF_000691975.1 Corvus brachyrhynchos
GCTGACATTGCTCAACAGTCTCAGTAATTAAATAATATTCATGAAAATATTCTTCCATTGGCATATATTTTGACTCAGAAATTAACCATGTCCAAACGGTGTTCCAAAAGTCTTTGGTAAGAATTAAATCCCAAGAAACATAGAAAAAGTTCTTAAACAACCATGCCAGGAAGTGTTTCAGTTCCTTTTGAGCTTGCATTAAGTTAAAATTTACAAATCGTTGTTCAAGAATCTTTTCAAATTTAAGATAAATGTCCATATGCGGCTCAGAGAGCCAAGAGTCTTCCCACGGTTCCTCCATAGTTTAGATATGGAATAGCAAAACAAAACCAAGAAGAGAAATCCAGAATTTCTAGGGCTTACTCACACATCAGTTGCTTAGGGATCAGGGATCGTTCTGCCAACATTCTCCACCATTTGTTACAGTGGGGATTCTGTAACACGATGTATCAAACAACGAGACCCATGCTGATATGTGGGCCAATTCTTGCCAGATGTTTCAGAGATGTTTATTTCTCCAGCCGCATGGCCGGGATCTGCTGAGGAACTGATCACAGTCACGGGACCCGAGGGTCCTTGCCCACGCAGGCAAACACAAAACAACCAATGGGGAATGAGGCTGACCAGGGGCAGGGAAACCCCGTGTCTGTCCCCAGGGCCCCATGGCAGGGGGGAAGGGACCCCAACAGGAACTCACTCTTTGAAAGAATGATTATGGAATTCATGGAAGAAAACATTTAGAAATAGGTGAAATTATCTTAAAATTACTCTCAAGCTGCCAAAAGTCAATCTCAATCTCAAAGTGGAGGACACAGTTTCTTTATTTTACAGCCTTTGTTCTCATTGCTAGCTCACTTGAATTAATTTCTGTGTTAGGCTGTGAAGGAATTGAACTCTACAGAACAAGAAAAGTGATTTAAGCCTGTTAACACGCGCAGTGATCAACCAAAGCATAGGTAAGAAAGATGTTGGTTCATTTTAATTAAAACTCCAGTATTTATTAAGGACCCACAGTAAGATGAATCTTATAAAAACAAACTTGGTAGAGAAGCAAAGTACTGGCAAACCCTCTGTGAGAGCTCTATTCTAAATCTAAAGTTGTGATGTGTTAAAAAATGCCACACCTGGCAGCCTGCCAGGAGCATGAGTGACCACCCTTATACTGAACTGCAAACAGAATAAAAGACCAGACCAACCAAAGTTGTGGGAGGTGATTCTGGATATTCTCTAAGCTGTGATGAAAAAAGCATGACCCTCCCCTTTAGCTGCATGGTTGTGATGTGCCCAGTGAATTAGCCTGCAGCATTTGGGTGGCCTCGGGGTGAGCGGAACCCAGTCCCCATTTCTGATCTCTGATTAGATCAGACAAAGGGAAGCACCAGGAGCAAGTGATCCTGGCTAAGTTAAAGCCAACTGTGTCCCTGGATAATTCCCCAGCTCAAAGCATTGTATCAGGTCTCCAGTAAGTTTACTGGTTTTAAGAGGAGAAAAAATGAACCTTCTGCCCCTAATGCAGGCTTCAAAAAATCAGAGTAAAGAGGATAAATACAGTAAAAACAAATGCCGACATATTTTGCTAAGTTCAACTCTTCAAATATCAAAAAAGTATTTCAACTAATTCAGGTAACCTACCAAACTTATTGTTTTCAGTGATGACTCCATCTAGAACTATAAAGATATTCTTGAGATTTGACACATGACAATCTTTGTGTTGGTCCAATAACTCATACACTTAGGATTTAAAAAAACAATTTTTGAAAGATTGGGTTTTAGCTTCTCAATAAATTGTTTGTGTCTTCCCCAATATTTAACCAGGCACATCAAAACATTAGCAAAATATTTTAAGTATCCCAACTAAACAAAGTATCTTTGCAATCAATTTGGCAAAGTCCTTTCTTCAACTCAGTTACATAAGAGGCTGCCCACTTTTGCTTAAAAAAAAAAAAAAAAAACAACAGAGAAGTTTAAGAACTGCAGTCAAAGTTAAGAAATTTATCTTATCTCTGCTAATTCTTTCAATATTGCCCTATTCCTTTTTATCCACCCACTACCATTCTCACTGTTCTGTAATTTAGTGTAAGGTCAAAGAAGCATTAAAATAGATGGTGACACTTCAAGTACAGCACTTTATTATATTTTGTTCAATAATGGACACAGGCCCTTTGTCAATGACAAGGAATGGACTTTTCTATTATTAAACACTATGTGTGTGAACTTGGTGCCTGCACTGTTTGTGCACTCCAGTGATGGCAGAAAAGGATTTAATTGTTACTAAGAGGAGCAACAGCAGCAAGATTTCATGAAAAGATAAGAACTGCAAAAATTGTAATTCCTAGTAGTCTGCAGCATTTCTTGCCGTATACACCGGACCACCAAAACACTTGCTGAAATACTAACATTACATATATTTACTTCCATTTCTAAGACTCTCAAACTTTCCATGTCACAAAAATCTCTATGTTACAAGTTACCATTCAATGCTATCATGTGGTATACAGTGCTTCTAAAAGAGCTGTAACACTGCTGTTACAGCTGTCTGTTGTTAAAAGATTTGTGTCTGAGTAGAAGATATTACCTCCTTTCTGAGGCCTTACTAGACTTCTAGGCTAAATCCACAGCTCTACTGAAATCAGCATTAAAAGAGTACTCAATTAAAAAACAACTGAAGTTCTGATCAACAAGCTGAAAAAATAGCTTTTTTTTTTTTTTTTACCTTAGAGCCAGGTTTTGTATCGACAGCAGATGTAGTTACTGCAGTGGACGTTTCACTGACCATGCTTGAAGGCCTTTGATTTATTTGTTGCTTGGACATAGATGAATTCTGTCTAGAAAACAAACAAAACCAGATAATCTAAAGCACATTGTTTCAAACACTCAGCTTGGCCTTTTTAGATGTAAAATTCACAGTGTGTAAATGAATGAGAAGTTAGTCAAATATTTCCCATGCATCTGCAAGTTCCTTTACACCACTCCTGCTATTTTGATTTCAGGTCTTTCTCAAGCAGTGACATCTGATGATTGGTATTTGTCTATTCATAAGGAGGGAGAAACCTGCCAAATTGTCTGCAAAGCCAACAGAGAATCAAGATATAACAATGAGTGTGATAAGAGAGAAGGTAAGGCTTATGCAGTGAAACCAAATTGTGCCCAATTTAGAGGCTTGGCCACAAACCTGTGAAAGAGCCTGTACTGGGGAGAAAAGGACAGGAATCAGCACTTGGCAATAACAGGCTTCTTATTTAAAATCAAACTGAGTCTAGACTGCTGTTAGATCTTTCACTAACTTAATGCTCTATCTTTGAATCTGCCCAAAATATGATTCATAGCACAATATGAATTATTAAAATACCTTTTGAGCAAAATGGTGCAATTCAAGGCAGATAATTGTTAGAAATGTGTAATTTCTGAGTCATCCTAAGACTCCAGAAATCCTGGTAACTAGCTCAGATACCCATTTAAAGCATAAGTGAGGTCAATCCTACCAGAAGAACCTGTTCAACAAGTCAGAATTCAGTACAGCCACCCAGACGAAGAATTGAGAGTATAAATGGAAGAGCAAAATAAAATCTCTGTGAAGAGAAGCTTCAGCAGCCGATCTTGACACCAACATTGAATGAAATTAAAACCACAGGTGGCATTTTCAAAAATCATTAACAACATAATTTAGCAAATAACAAGTAGCAATACAGTCACATCAGAAGAGAAAACAAAACAAACAATTAACAACCCATGATTTTCCTTTTCCCATCAGTAAGTCACCAAAGCCATTTATTAGAAAAACCAAAAAACGCAGCATACAAGCTATACCAAACATGGTTGCTGCTACCACTGAAATCCAGATCTGAACACAAGAGAGAACAAAACAATTCTGAGCAGTTACCACAAGAACAGAGAAGAGTCTGTGATTGCAGTAGCTCAACACAAGGTTTAACAGAACACAAAGTATTTGCCAGCACTGCTCTTCCTCAGTTACAACCCGAACAATTACCTGTCCAAAAGCTTGTCTAGGTGGTTTGGTGTCAGGGAAAGCACATTTTCCCATTTGTGACCAGAGTTTCAATGAAGCTTGCAAGTAACACAACTTAGGTCCCATTTTATTTATACCTTGCGTATCTGGCATAAATCCCTTCTTTCTAGATTTTATATATAACCTCAAGTCCAAGATATAAGAACAAGCTACAGCAAGTCCCTAAAATTCCTGGCCATCCTTTAAAGCAAGAGAGTTTAATCATGTCAGTTTGAGTCAATTTGCCTCACCTCTCATGGACCAGGTACCCTACTTCAGCATTTAATCACCTTTTAATCCAGTCTCTGCAAAACACAGATTAAGAAACTTCGCATATATGACACTGCCTGACTAAGCTATTTCTGTTGACAAAAATTAAAAATACAATTTAAGTTTTGACAAATTGGAATTAATTTTTCCAATTAAAAATTAATAAGAAGGAGGAATAGCCACAGAGGAACGGTTTTACTTTAAAATTTCTGCTCTGATATAACAGATTTTCACTATTCCTCAAGATACTGTTTCACAGCAGGTTAAACATAAAGCACTTTAAAAAAAACCCAGAAGAATTACAGAGGAAGATAAGCTATATGGTTTAACATGACCATCATCATCATCATGAAATCATAATAAAATACAGAACAATAAACAAGTAATTTCTAAGCATTTATTATGTGATCATACAGTGATTTCTCTTCCACTTGCTACTGAAAGTCATCACTGCCAAGAAACCAGGCTTTCCATTCCTCGTACTATCAAATTAATGACAAACTTCAAATTCGCAAGCAGAAAAATGCTTTTGTAAAAACGTGAGGTTGTTGCCATGGAAGAATTCAAATAGCAAGCAAAAGAGAGATTAAACCCATTAAAAGAGAAAATACATTCTCTTATTCTCCTAAAAAAGTCTTCGGCAGCAAGCACTGGTGATGCAAACTTGCTGTACCTGACATTTAGCAGAAAACACCAAACAATATGGCAAATTTATTTCAGTATTTGTATATAATATTTCAAGGATACAATAGATTTTTTGCATGAAATCAGAACATAAAACTCAGGTATTCAAGTCTCTTAACAGCTAACCAACATTCTCAGTGCTTTTAAAAGCAACTGAAAATAGGCAGAATATGCAGAATTACCTGAAACATCCTTGCATGTTAATGGAATTAACACTGTCCTAATTATTTACAGATTCAACTTTAAAAATAAGTGGCTACAGCATTGACTTTGTGCATTCAGAAACATCGGTTCAAAGTCACAATTACTAAAAATGTTTGATAATATCTGTTATCCAAGACACCCCATTCTGCCTTCATAGTGATTGTGTTTTTCTATTTTCAAGCTGGTTTTCTTACTGCCTCCCCCAAGAGTGTGCATACACACACAGAATTGCAGTGTGTCCATTTGGGGCTCCAGTACTGTGTAAATTTTTTTAAGTACTTGAAAATAACACTCTATATAATATCTCCTGTCAAGCAACTCCCTGCTCTACTTAAACAGTGCTAGTATGTCTCCAGAAACCACATTTACCAGCTGAAGAAACGACATAGCCAACATCTGGGTTATTAAAAAAGCCCCAACACTGAACAAGAACAATAAAAAAAAAATGACTGCACCAGTAGCCCATATTGAAAATGCAATACTCACGAGAGATCATAACGATCAGTCGACTTGGAAGATCCACAGCCATACCACCAACTTAAAAAGTTTATTTGTTGGAATCAGATATGATGCAATAACATTGTGTCAATGTAGTTTTAATGCTAATAAATTTCCTAATCAGCTAGATTTAAAAAAAAAAAAAACTGTCCTAGTGTTTCTATACATGTAAACAAGCTAGATATTTATTTTCGGGTTGTTTGGGTCTCCTCTTTCCTCTCCACCTGATATTTTTGCTGCTATAGTAACCAAATGAAATAGATAAAATAAGATGGCTCTCTCCCCAGAGGTGATACACAGGTTTTACCAGGCACACAAAAACAGGCAAGAAAGAGGACAGCACTCATTGGATTAAGCACACTGTATTTTTTCCCCCATATGTCTACATTTACATTCAAGTCTTACCTTTTTAAAGTACTCTCTTCTCATTCGCAAACACACTGCTATGACAAATATCATACAGCTCCTAATACACAACTACTAGTGTTTAGCATTAGTTATATGGCTGCACGTGCCTGATTCTTCCTTTCTGTCCACAATAAAGAACTGTTATTTAAACAAAGATATGAGAAAAGAAATCTAAACATTATATACAGCTATTGTAAGTAATTCTATCATAGCTTCTTTTCAGAGAAATGCATGTGTAACAATGTAGTTAACTAAAAGCCTAACATCTGTCCAGCAGACTTATCAGTAATTCCCATTTTTCCACTGGTTTTTTAAGAAAGATCCCTTCATGGCCTAAAGGGTTCACTAAAAACAGGAAAGCAAAGCAGAGAAATCAAGAGGCAGTTGAAATGGAGGGGCTTCCCATAGAGCAAGATGCTCAGATTATTTCAATATGATCCTAAAAACTGAGACGTGAACAAGTCGATAGAGAATAAAAATTGTTCTAGACAAACTACCGAAATGCTGGCAGAAAAAGATAGAAAAATAATCTTTAGATACAAGCAACCATGTGATAAGATGCCAAACTGAATTCACTGCCAACAGCAGAAAAGTAATTCAAAGGAGGAAGAAATAAAAAACATCTCTGCAGTTTTTATCACTCCAAACAACACTGTCAAGTAAAGGTTATTTTTAAATATCAGCTCAATGAGTAGCAGCAGCCAAAGTATGTTAAGAATTATTAGTAAAGGAATAGAGAAGGAAAAATACAATTAAATTATTGTAACAATGAGCTCATAGGCTGAATCTTGAAGTCACCTATGATCAATCATTCCATGAGAAAAAAAAGACAAACCTAAAAGTGACATACAGAAAAGCTGGCTCTCAAGCAGAGCTAGTGAAAGGTACAGAACACACATCCCACACACCAAGCGATCAAAGCTGCTAAGCTTGGAAAAACAGAGTACAAGGTGGGGATTTGATAGTGGTCCCAACTAAGAATGTGTTAGGAAATAAGGAATTACTAATCACCATTTAAAAGAAAAAGGAAATCTAAATTAGAATACCTTTAGGAAGAAGGAATAGTATAAGGATCAAAAGATAATGTAATTCAAAAGTCACAGATTCCAGTTACAAAGGAGTTGAGAAAACCGGATTTCAGCTTCAAAAGCAAAATTGATGTGATACTGTTTAAACGCCTTGGAAAAAGACTAGTGAAATACAGTCTCAGCCTTCTACTGAAAGTGTCCAGTTCTCATTTGATCAAGTGAACCAAGGGCATGTGGTTCACAACTGAGTCATAATCAAGCTAGGATTACGTCACTCATTGGTGTTATTTTCCCAAACTTGTTTCCAAATCTGCTTGCCAGAACACTGCTTCCAGGATGAGGAATGGCCAGAGCAATCCCCACATTCATCATTTCTACATGACTGTAAATTACTTTTCTGATGTAAAATGTGTCCTTTTAAATAGATGTGTTTTGCAGCCTGAACAAGTTTGTGCTTACTTCTCCCCAATAGCTCCCAGTCAACATCTGCTGACAACTCCTTGGCCCTAATCTTAAATGAACATCAACCAGTCAGTATTAATCATGTCACAAGAGCACTAAAGAACAAATCACCTTTTATGAAACCCTTGAGAGTGCTACTGGTTCAGATAGGATTCCTCAGCTACAGGAAAAAGGAGTCTTGGTCAAAGGATCCCACAATGGAAAGTTCCCACAGACCACGCCAATCCAGAAACTGCCTTTCTGATCTGAGTCCTCCTGGTGGACCTCATTTCATCACATGATAGGGATCTACAACACTGATTCCAAACTGATACACGATCAACACCACCGATTCCAGGAAATCCCTGATGCCTGAGGGAAAAGAACTGAAAGCAGGGCACAGCTCCATTACAATTCCTAGGCCTCAGGACCAGGAGGTGCCAACAGCTCCTCTGATTTCACCATGTGAGACATCCACGTGTGTCAACAGCATCATCTGACAGGAACTCACATGTGACCATGGTGAAGAGCCTCTGTGTAAACCCCCACTGATGCATAGAAGTGGTAAAAAACTAAGGAAACCAGAGCATCCCACACATTTGAAAAAGACATTTTTAAAGCAATTTTAACTGACAGATTAAAACCATCTAATTTTAAAAACACTGTATGTTCTTCAGGCCAATAATAAAGCTTTGAGAAATATTCTTGCAAAAACTGTTTCCAGGGCAGTGACTACAAGCATATACTCCTCTCTCTATCCCTGCAGCCATTCCCTCTTCTTTTAGAATTAAAACCGCCAATCTTTTCTAATTCTACTACAGTGTAAGATTTTTTCCTGGTTTTGATACCATTTCAGTGTGAGTAACTGAAGTCTACATGTTCAGACTGCCCTCCAAATAAGCACTTCCCCTTCTCTTCCAAAAAAAGTTTCTAACATACATTAAAGATCACTAAATCCATGTGCCACCACAGCAAGTACTTCTTTCAATTCTGTTTTTAATATTTTATCAGCTACCATTACTACAAAACCAAAAACAGCCTAGGCAAGTGTGACTAATCCAGGCAGGCCCTCCAAGAGGTTATCCAAACACCTATTTTCCATTACATATGCTTAAATACATATCAAATTTGACTGAGCCTTTACAACAGATAAAGTAAAAATCAGTTAATGAATGGAAGTTGGAACACTGATGCTCAGAGGCTGCTGTCCATACTGTCTGTGAAGTTTGCTCCATTGCAACATACTTGTTCTCCTCACTAAATGAGGTGGAGCAGCTTGTTTCATACCTGTAAATGAGCAAAACCCTCTGAGCAGCAAAGCACCTGCATGCCATGGGACAGCTGGGGTGACCTCCAGCTCATCAGCCACCCCACAGCCTTCATACCTAATTACAGGCCTCTCCCACAACACTGTATTTCATGTTTGTTTTCATCAGACACCTTAACACAGGATTGGCCTTGGCTTTGCTTTGACTTGAGGGAGAGCAACTGATTAGCTGGTGGCTTTTTTAGGGGTTTTGCTGCAAATTTTGGTGTTGGTTGGTTGGTTTGGCTTTTAAACTATTTGAGAAGCTCTTCTCAGGCCTGTATCAGAACCTCTGAGCTCTACAGCCATGTTCTACTTCTCCAAGTCACAGGAGAAGACATTGCCAGAAAAGGTTCGGTCTCCTGGGAGTGTTGAACAGCCTTCCTCCAGGCCTCATTTTTCTCAATGCTGTAACTGCTTTTGACAGCAGTCCTACCCAAATGTAAAGCAAACTAAATGTCACAGAATTTGAAATGTATAGAGCTCAGAATTGGGCAGGCAGCCACACAAACCCCACATCCAGGCCATCACAGCAGGATGCCCAGAATCTGCAAAGCATGAGGGGGTAGAGGCTGCTTGAACAGTGCTGGAAAACTGGGCTGAAAAAGGAAAAGCTATCTGATGTGCCATTCTTCTTGCCCTTTGGTTTTAGAAGCGATGCAGAATTTTGTCCAAGGCTCTGTCTTCTGTCTAAGGATGATACCCAGTCATTCCACTACAGAAGGATTGCAGGAGCAATCCTGGCATGCAGCCAGGGCGACAGGCAAAGTTAAAGCCTACAGGGAAAACAGTGCATGAACCAATCCAACACCAATCCAAAGGTGACCAAGTTCACCAGTGTGAAAGCATACATTTCCTCCTTTTGGTTTTTTTTTTTTAATCAGACAATCAAGATAAAATATGCTGGTAACAAATATATTAGACACCATTTCTCTAGAATAAAGAAAAACAGCTAATCAGTGTAGAACACCTTATATGTAAGAAAACCAAGGAAATACAATGGAAGCTAGTAATATTTTGTGTATTTCAATTTCAGTACAAACCTTCCAGTATGCTCCAAAAGCACTTTACATTTATGTTCTGTTTACCTGATATTTATATAAGACTAAAGCATTATTGCTTAAGTATATTTTGTGGGTCTTGTTATTTTATTTTTGGGTTTGTCTGGGTTTTTTTGAAGACTTGATAAAGATTTTCCCTCAAGTCCTACCAAGGAATCAAAAACATACTATCACAATGAGAAGCAAAATTTTAAGCATAAATCTCAATTAAATTTTTCTACAGTGTTGGAAGAACTGTCAATAAATTAAGGTACTAATCTACTGTAGGTAAATGTGTTACTGTTTTTGATCTCTTGACGTGGGTATAAAACTACTTACTCTTCTCGCAAAATAAATTCAATATTTTCTGGAGAAACCTGTCCTGTCACAGGATGTCTAAATGACGTGGTCTGCTGATTATGGCTGAAAGGAAAAAAAAAGAAAAAAGAAAAAAGAAAATTAATATTGCTATGCTCAGTAATACATGATATCTAAAAAGCAGAATTTTTTATATTGATGTTTTGCTGCTCTAGTCCAGAAATTAACATATTTCTGAGATACTTTTCAAGTCTGAAATGTTTTTTCAGCTCCTTCCTATGTTCTTGTTGACTTTGCCAATGGCACACTGTACCATTTAATTATTAAACAGGTTAATGTTTTAAAAGTAAACTAGTTGCAATCTTTAGTTAGTGAGAAGCACTTGAATTTATGATTATTTACACCTGGCTGTTACCAGATTATTTAGATATAACATAGAAATTACACAACATAAATTTCTGACTTGTGTTTCAGTAAATTTTATGGAACAGAACCAGTAAAATAACTTGAAATGCTGCTGGACAACATTTTACACAATTTATATTATTTAATGAGGTCACAGAGAGAAATTATGTGGAGGCCCTTTCTCACATGTTTCTTTTTCCTCCAATATGGTATTTCTCCAATGATTTTTCTTTACACCTTCATGCAGAGGATCAGATAAGACCTTAGCTATGCAGCTGCATGGTCTATATAAAACAACATAATTTAGTGCTTCATCAGAACTGAATTAAAATCAGGGCTTTCTATAAACTCTCCCCTCAGAGTACCATCTAATGCTTTGCTACCCTCTGTGAAATACTGTTATTCATTAAATATCTTACCTCTCTGTGAACCAAGCACTCATTTATTTAAGGTTCTAAATTTTTCTGGGTTTAGTTAACAATTTTTAGGTAAACGACATCCAAAACCAGAACTAATGTCAAATGTAGCAAGATAATAACAGTGTGAGTATTCAGAAAATACAAATAACAAGGCCATTTAAAGAACTGTACGTCAAAGAGGCAAAAAGGAAAACTTGATGCCTTTTCTTGTTTAAAGATTTTTCCTCCTGTAAAGCCTATTTGGTTTCAAGCCTTACAGATTTGACCCTGTCGTCCAGCATACCAGGATGTCCCCCAGCACAGAGGAAGGCATAAAGAAATATTTTGATGTTTCAGAGTAATGAAGTTCCTAAGAGACAACACTCTGCTGACTAAAGGACAGCTAAAAATCAAACAGCTCACAAAGCCATAAGATACCAATGTAAATAGCTCAGGACATGTCTCAATTTAAAAGCAAACCAAAACCAACCAAACAACAAAACCCTAAAAATGCCAAAAACCCCCCAAATTGCTCACACTAAGTCCCACTCAGGCCACAAACAGTAGAGGATATTTGGTGTGTTGGAAGCTTTTCACCCCTTTTCCAACACACCTTGCAACAGCAAGTCAGACACAAGGAACCCTATAATGAACATTTCCAATGACAAGCTGAAAGCTGTAACAACTTAGGCAACACCAGAACGCCTTTTTCCAGCCTCACCTATTGGAAAAATCCTCACCCTAGAGCCATCGGAAACTGTGAACAAGATATGGGCTATCAATTACTCCACTGCACCACGGATGGCATTTGCTCCCTAGACTGGTGAGAACTGACCTGTCCTACAGCTGTGGGTTAATAAAGTTTAACAAAGTTTCTAAATCTTCCATTTTTCCATGAAATCAGAGATCCAGAGAAAGTATTTCCAGTAAGCACACAGTGCCAACATCTACAAAGCAACCAGGATCTTTTTCCTTACAAAAAGAATGAGGACTATTGTTTTCTAAAAAAGCATTTCTGTGTGAGTTTAATATTGTGTCTACATCCAAAGAGCGGGATAGGAACTTAAGATGTTTTCAAAGGAAATAATAAATAAATTACAACCCTAACATTTAAACTCCATGTTTGTCACACAGTCCAGTTTGAAGTTGAAAGCCTTTCCTTTAAAAACCAGACCTGAAGCAGTCTATTTAACCTTAGATGCTTAGGTTAGGATTGCCACCAAAACAAGTGCAGATACCTTGTTAGCTTAGAAAAAGTGGAAGTACCTTGCCAGCTATATTCTCCAGGGGCAGAGGAACTGCCAACAAGCTCTCAATCTGCAGGCTCTCAATCATTAATAACTCACTCTTCAATTAAGACTAAGAAAAATGACTGTATTCCAGAAGTGCTCCAGGGTTATTTAGGAAGGGAAGTTTCCCATTATACCATACTAGCACATACACAAATGCTTTATTCTATCCCAGGAAATAAATTCACCAGAAGATGAATTAGTCCTTTTAGTTGCAAATAAAGAGTAAGTACATTACTAATAGACTAAATATTACTTACTAATAATAAAAATATCAGCTGGAAAGTAAACACTTTTTTAAATATCTGAGCAATGCATTTTGGGACAAGTTTTGCATGTCAAATACTAGGAGCAGAGAAACAGAAGGATGGCCTGTTACTGCATAAAATGCAGATGGTAATTTCACAGGCAAGGAGAGGGCACATAAACCCAAAACTTCCGCAAATCTGCAGCTTCAATATGTAGGACTTCACTGGGAAGAAAGAACTGAAACCCCTGCCACTAACAATTTGTTTTGCAGAACACAGTGGTTTATTTGAATTTGAAAAGTGAGAGTTTAAGTGTTTTTGCCTCACAGGACTCATTAAGACTAAGCGATACTATTCAAAACAACCTATACAACAGATGGCTAATGCCTTGCAACAAGGAATTAGATAGCAGGGAGATTTTCGTTCACAATGAGAGCAGACAAACGTTGGAAGAGGTTGCCTAGCAAGGCTGTGGAATCTCCTTCCTTGGAAACATCCGAAATGTGGCCAGATAAGGCTCTGAGCAACCACATCAAACCTTATAAGCTGGTTCCAACTTTGAAGCTAGCCTGGCTGGATGTGATGGGATACAGAGCTTCCTTACAACATAAATTATTCTGTTCTGTCATTCTCTGCTGCTCCCTCCACCCTTTCTCCACAAATACAATTTAATTCCTATAATACCTTTGAAGCTTTCCCAGTATTTAAATGGATTTATTCCAAGACTATTAGCAGTACCTTGTTTTTATTAGGACAAGAGAAACTGAACAGATTTTTAGATGATGATTTTTTGTTATTGTTTTCATTTCTTTTAAACATTTGCTTAACAGTGATATCTGTTTATATGACACTGGTAACAATGATGTCACCAGTGAGAGTGCTCTAAACTTGTTGCAGTGCAGATTTTCCTTCCTTTCCAAGCACAGACTAAGAAAATACCTGACACAGTTGTTCTCTGGGCACATCAGCTACCCAAGAAGTAGTTGATCACCTGTATTTCCTCCAAATGGCAACTACTGAATGTGTTCCTATTGTCCAGAAACCTACCATGTACAACAGGCACAACAAATGTGCCTTAATAAAAGGACATGATATGCTGCTCCACTCTCCAAAGCCCCTTTTATTCTTTTGTTTTTCACTAGAGAAAGACGTAATAGCATCAACAAAATTGGGAAAGGCTTATGATGCTTCATCGTGTGAATTCTGAATGCCTTGGAACTTGTATCAGTACACCACCACACATGTGAAATGCCAAGCTAAGTTTTCTAGCAACACTACAAATTTTGAATTTGTGATCAATTATGGCATTTTTTACCAACAACCATCCTTTAATTTTAACAGTTTTGTATTATCCTGATTTTGCACAGATACTGGTAATCAGAGTCACCAAAACAAAGTAAGTATAGAAACGTGAAAAATCCGCAAAAAATTACATTCATTACCATCTACCACTACCAGCGTTATTAAATTACACTACAGACTGTTAGAAGTTATTCTGAATTTCAAAGTTACAGAACACCAGGCTAGTAATAGTTAAGACTTGGACTCTTCATAAAAGAATCACAGTTCAAAACCCGTTTCTTTGTAATTAAGATACCTCAATACAAATTCCATTATTTCTTTTCCATTATTTACAACTTTTACAAACACAAGAACTGAGAGTCACCCACTGTCTTAAGACAGATGCAATCCAGGCTCTAATCCTATAGTATAATGGACACAGACAGGCACTTCTGCTTGCATGGATCCTTTTGCAGAACTCATAATTAACATGACTTCGATTAATTTTGTATTTGAGTCAAAGCCAAGTCCTAATTATTAATTTTTGGACATGACTGATGCTGATGACCTTTCATTTGAAGTCAAGCCAAGTGTATAGATTGTCTCTGGAGTAATTTAAATGCACAGGCAGCTGAAACTTGAAATCTGTGAATCAACTATTGATGGAGTCTACTTCACATTAACAGCAAATTTATAAGTTGTGAGAAAAATTCATGTTGTCATGGGACAGATGTCCTATAAATTATTACAAGCCATTTCTACAGCATTTACTTTCCAGGTAGGCTGACTCCTTTACCCTTACCTGCAAGACTAGATAAGCATAAGCACCTTTATGTTGAATATCCCAAATGGTGATGACAGTTACCTGTGGGCACCCACCCACACCTCTACGGGTGATTGCGGTGTGGGTGCAGCTGACAGAAGAACTCATGCAGCGAAGAACTGTTCAGCCAGTGAGTTGTTACTCCAAACAAGTGCTTGTATCTAACCAGGCAAACAGCCAGGAATAGTTTGCTTCATTTCATAACATATTTCTGAAATACATCAACGGCTTCAAAATAGTTTCAGCACTGCCCTCTGAGTATTTTTCGGATATTAGCTTTAAGAATTGGTTAGAACAAGTACCAACAAATAGTCCAAGAAAAACAGTGCTCTCAAAGTTCTGCAAGCTGGAAGAAAAATGCAGTGTAATACAGATATAATTTGGAAGGATTAGGAACAATACCAACTAATTGTATTACTCAAGCAAAAGTACCCACTACAAGCTGCACATACACAAAACTCCATCTTTTCAAGACCCTGAACATGATCTACTAGTTTAAAATAGTAGTGTCTCATCAGAATCGCAGTAAAACCCTTGCCCCACTGTAATCAGTGTCCAGGAGACTTTCATAAGGTCAAAATGTCAGCCTCTCATACAGTTTAATTAGCATCTTAACCTAGGAACTACTGGTAAGGATCACAGATTAAAAATGATTCTCTCAAATCTTACATCCTACTCAGATGAGAATTCCTAAGTGTTCAGTTGTTTAGTCCGAATACAATTCTGTAACTATCTTGAGCTGCTGTGTCTGTGACTAGCAGCAGCCAACACAAGAGTCTGGGCTTATAAAGACAGATGAAAGGGGACAAGATGGCCTGACATCAGGTTTTATCATACATTCACTTCTTCTGGTAAAAGCTTGCAGACAAGAAGAGTTTGAAACAAACAGTAAACTAACAGTCATGTTCATGTAGTGTTGTCCTTCTACCCAGTTCACTAATTATGAGGTTAAATGGGAACTACAAGTTTCCAAGGACCTGAAAAAATTCTTTTTTCCTGTCTTAATGAGCTACCAAAAATGATTTATACTATCCAGTAGTATCAGCAAAAAAGATTTTGTTAATGAACATGCTTTTAAAACCAGAGCTAATGAAACAATGGTAAGCTAATACAGAAAATGCCATGGAATCACTACAAGTATTTTCAGTCATTAGAAGCACAGATAAGAGGATGAATACACTATCATCACAGGATCAACACAGATTTCCATGAGTAATACAGGCTGAAGTCATCTGCTGATTCACAAATCCTTTTGATGCATATCACGTGAAACTATCAGGATTTTATTAACTCACAAAACCAAAATGCATTCGCTGCATTTGAAATTAAGGGGGGAAAGCATGTTAGTCTTAGAAGACAAAGAAATCTTTTAAAAAGCTGAATTTGTTGCTATTTTGTTACTTTTGCAGTTTTAGAAAATTTATAGTCCCTGCCTTCAAAATCAAAAATTAAATTAAAAACCTCTCTGATAACACAGATGCACAAACTAAACTAATAAATTCATTCGCTAATTAAAAAGACAGTGGTGATATCATTAATATGATTAAAACACCCTGGGTAAAAGCAGCCTACTCTCATATTCCAATATCAACCACAATTTAAAGAGTTTAGCGAGGAAGCTGCCCAACAAGCATTGCCACATAAAGGTACTATTTTGGAAGAAGTATTTAAGGGAAACTTTACACAAAAATATCACAGATCTCAAGTTTTAAGCCATAACAAAACTGGTTAAAATAAAATAGGTGTTCACATATACAGCATCTAAATTTACCAAAGGAGGCTGAAAACCCACACTAGTGCTATTTGAACCTATAACACTTTGATGCAAAGACATCATACATATGATCACAGACAACACAATCCACGTTGTTCTAAATATGAAAGCACATACAAGTTTTCCAGCATTCAGTTTTCATCTAAGTAGCAAACCATACAGTGTAGAAAATGAAAACAATAATACAACAGCTGTAAGAACTGAATAAAACAGATTTTGAAAACTGTCTGCTGCCACATAAGGCATATAACCTTTAAAACATTTTCTCTTCATTGGCTTTTTAATGCTAAAGATAGATTTTAAGATAAATGCACTTCTGATTTATTACTTATTGAATTTAATGCATAATACGAAAGAAGTGATTATCAGAGGACAATACTTCAGACTGAGAGCTTGCTGTGTGTGCACTCAGACAATGTGGAAACCCTGCCTTTTTCACCTCTCCATAAAATGGAAATGCTTTATCTACCACCTATATCATGGGAATGGCGTTTTAATCAAATCCTTACAAAATCACAAGTGTCCAGGACGGAATGAAGGAATTATAGCTAGTTTCCATCAAGCTGTCCCAGGGCTACAATCTAGAATACTGAATCCAATTTTGGACTTCCTCACACAGGAAAGGCATCAAAATACTCCTGAGCACCTGCTGTGAGGAGAGGATGAGGCAACTAGCCTTGCTAAGGTTCAGGATGCCCTGCCAGGACTAACCAAGAAGGTTCTTCACTGTGGTACCTCATGGGAAGCAGGCTTAAAATGAAACAAGAAGCCTTCAGACTGCTTGGAGAAGGAACATTTTCCCCTTGAGGATACAATTGTGCATGGTGAGGATGGCAAAGTATTAGAACAGGCAGCCCAGAGAAGTTGGGCAGTCCCCATCCTTGAAGGTTTTCAACACTAGAGTGGAGGAAGAACTGAGAAACCCGGTCTGACCTCACCACTGACTGTGCTCTGAGCTGGAGGTTGCACAGGAGACCTGAGGTCTCACCCAATCCAAGCTGACCAGCTATGGTAAGGTTGGGTATATTTGCTATTTCTATCACAAAGGCAAAAAAGGGCAAACAAAACCCAAAACAAACAAGCAAGTTTCACATAATAGATTTTACTAAGAGGGAAATGTAAACACCCCACATTATTTAGAAAGAAAATCTCATATGAGCATTAAAACCTGGTTTCCGCCTTCAGTCTTTAATAACACCATTAATTAACTCCTTCAGCAACTAAATAAATCTAAAGTGCATTTACATTCCACTAATAAATATTCCATTAAAGTAGAAAATTTATGCAGTCTGGGTTCCTGTACTTTTTATCTGCTAGGACACAACTTCAAACCAAAACTTTTCCCATAGTTAAGGTAATTCAAAAAAATCCATGGGTCTGTCTCAGTCCCTCTGTGGCCCTACCCATGTCCTCCACAGCTTTACAGTACTACTGAGGTACTGACCATAGTCCTACAAACCTCATGCCCTTCAGACACCAGGCTAAAGAATAAACAAGGATATCAGCATTGTGTTAACCAAAATAACGTTTAGTATGAAGAAACCACAATTCCCAGAGAGTACACCTATTCTTGTGGGTTGGCTGATAATGTTTACTGGCATGTATATTAATAAAAGCTCCTTCATTAGTAACAAACTGTTCCAGCCTTTGCAAGCCTTGTGGTTAATTCTGACACTTCAAACTCTATTCACCTGCAGCTTAGGCAAAAAATTAAAAAAAAAAAAAAAAAAAAAAA
>NW_008236629.1:976055-986778 GCF_000691975.1 Corvus brachyrhynchos
CCCAAACATGAGAAAAAAAAAAAAAAAAAAAAAAAAGAAAAAAAAAAAAAGAAAAAGTTACAGCAGCAAAGTCATTTCCTTTGTTCTGTGTTCTTGATTGTTTTAAAGGAGTTCCTTCTTGCCCTATCTCACTCAATTCACTGTGTTGGATAAAATGTAATATATCTCCTCCAAAGTTAGATGCATTTGTAAAATGTTTTTTCTTATCAATTCTTAAGTATTAAATGGACTCCGGCCCTCCTGAGAGGCGCATAATAGCAAGCTTTTGCTTGAGAGAAGATTAGCAATGCAATATCATCTTGCCTAGAGCAACAGGTATAAATTAATGGAGCTTTTCTGGCTGACTCTTTGGAGCTGTGAATTTATACACCTCATTGTTATTTCCTTTCCAAAGAAGCCCAGCACCTACAGCACTGAAATACTGACACGTTCTAAAGCCATGACATCAGCATCTGCTCACAGAACACGACTGCAAATCACACACAGAGCCAAGATGAGTACATTAGGGATTGGAACTGTCAAACAGATATGGAAGAGTCTCTTTTTAGATTATGCATAGTTTATAAGGCACGCAGAAATATCTTTGTAATTCAACAAAAAGCTCTTTGGCATTACAGAAAAAAGGGGGGGATTCATAGCTATATAAATATAAAAAGATATAGCTACCTGAAGTTGACTGTTTCAGTATAACTTGCTCAAAGAAATAACCTACAGCCAACTTGTCCTTACAGAGATGTAGAAATACTCAGCGGCCCCAAGTCAGACAAGCACAGAAACTACTCCGACATTTCCAAACAATCACAGAAATAGTGCTGTGGAGTTAAAGTATTTTCTTTGGCATCTACAGAATGGAAAATATGCTAAAATATACATAACGCTACTAGAAAACATTTTTACAAAGAAGAGAAAAAGCAATCATTACGATATTAACCCTTTCAACACTGTACTAAATAATTCCAACCTCTAAAGCATCTCTGGTTCAATTCTCCTTATTTTACTCAATGCAGAAAGCCAAACAAACTTCTGAAATTTTAGTGTGTGTATTTCCAGAATCTTCTTTGCTAAACACAAACCAATTAACTATTCTCCAGAAACACAACTATTTTCAGTCAGCCAGTGTCACCACCCCAAGCCCCAACTCCCCACTATGTAATCAAAGCATGTCAAGTGTCGCAATGTAACCTATAGCATTTGGTTAATAACAATTTACATTACTGGCATAAGTTATGCTGAGTTAAGTGTACTGGATGTCTAAGTATGTGAACCAAACAAATGAAACATAAGAAAACTCATATAATCACATTCTGTGCTAAATGTCTTGAGTCAACACTGCACTGTCAGAAGGTGAGCATTTGAGAATAAAATAATATAATAAAATACGACAAGAGTGGCACTGAAAACAACCCAGCTACAGAATAAACATTTGCATTTTCTTAATGTCTCTAAGTAGACACACTAACAGTGCCCAAACAACCAGTTCAGAAAAAGTCCACAGCACACACAACTGATGACAATATGTAGATCTAGTGGCTAAGCAAAATAGCACAAGAAATGTATTTAAAAAAAACACTTTCATTCTTCCTGTGCTTAAGATAGCAAACACACTTTTAAAACAACCTTGTTGTTTTTCCATGAAGTGGTTCAGAGGTTTCATTTAGATTAGCAAACATCAATATGCATTATTAGACAGGATGTAGTTTTCTGGGGACAGCATGAGACTTCAAAATTGGTTCTGAATGACACTCTGCATGAAACCACATTATTCCATTGCAGAACATGAAAATCCCTTCCTTAAGCACGGAGACTGCTATTATTTTTTTAAGTAACTGGAAAGATGAAGCAACTACCACTTTTCACAATGTGACTGGAAGTGAACAGCCACCACGGATGAAATCAGGCTCCTTAGCTTCAGGGAGCAAAACTGCAGCACAACCCAGCCAAAAGCCAGCTCTTAGCACATCACTGTATATAGGGGAGCTATCAGCTGCATTCCTCCTGGGCCACTTGTGCAGCATGTTGTGGCCTCTTGGCCTGGTTCTTGTCCTGTAGCTCCACGGCACTGCGGCCCCTGCAGAGCCCTCCCTTGTCACCAGAGTGAAGTCAGTGCAGAAAACACCTCCAAGGGTACAGCAGCGCTGCTGCTGCTGCTGCTCTGTCACCAGGGGATCCACAGCCTGCTCAGCTCCACAGCACAGCTCATGTGGCCAAGCATCAGGGAGACATGCCCCTAAACCAGACCTCAGCCAGGGCACCTGCAGCAACACCCACCTCTCACCTTGGCAATGCAAAGACGAGTTCTCTGCCACGTCCCCAGACTGAGAGGACAGTCCCGTGCGGGTTCCCTTCCTGACCTCAAGGCATCCCCCTGTTTGCTGCTGTCAAACAACAGGTCCAGGGCAGAGCACAGGCACCAGTGGGACTGCACGTCTCTGCTGGGCTGGCTTCCCCCTGGCAGCCGAGGCACAGGCAAGGGCAGCACTGGAGCAAGAGAAGCTGCCAGCAAGAGAGCTCTCACGTTGCTGACAAGGCCTGGGGTGAGAACGGGATTAGAGACTCAAAGAAATTCCAAAAACTTCTTCAGATCCTGCATTAAGTCCTTTCAATGCCAAGAAAGCCTCTATCAAGCATGTGACTGAAACTTGGCAGCTACGGAGGTGAAGTAACTACACATGAAATAATATTTGTTCTTTAGGCAATTATTTAACAGAACGTACGATGATAGAATGCCTTTGAAAAATGTGGATCTTTTAACCTACAGAAAACTTTGTAATCTCTTGAAAATCCAGATATCAAATAGTCCTTCACCATTCAGGGAATGAAATTTTTTCCCCTTTCAGATACAGCTAGAGAAAAAAGTGCTCTAAAGCATATGACTGAACAGAGCCAGACTAAGAGCTAGACATTCCCAGTAAATTCAGAGCAACATATAGTAAAAAGGGTTTTATTCAATGCTAAGTTTTAAAATGCAAAAACTCCAAGTGCACCATGATGAGTATTACATGCATTAATATTTAATCAAGAGGATTACAAGCAGCACAATACCTCTCCATGCTTTCAGTGCTTCCATTGTACTTTAATTTACTTTACCCTTTACTAATTATAGAAAATGTGCCATGTTTTTAAAAATGCTTACATAAATGTAGAATCTAGCAATATAATTATCTGCAAAAGAAGATTCAGTTGTGTCAGTAGGTTTTTTGTGTGTTTTGGGTTTGTTTTACATACTCATTTTTTCTGGGACTTAATCTAATTACAGAAAGCCAAAACTTTCAAAGAGGAAATACAGTAAGTAATTGGACATACCCTGTATTATTCAATTTTGAAAATTTCCTATATTCTGCACATAAAAACTTATATTCAGATTAGTTTCATTTTAATTTCTCCCCATCAGCTATGGGAATTAATCAAGGTCATAAATCATTTCACATGTCACAGTGACATGTGCTGTCACTGAAATGTTACTTAATAGACTGAAATTGCAGAGTTTACTTTAAAACAAATAAGAAATTTGGAAGTACCACTGAATAAAGAAATCAGAGTGACTGATTTCTGAATAAGTCTTCACTTACAAAGTGATTCCGCTTTGAAGTTATATTAATCAGTTTTGCATTATGAAATTGAAAAAATTTTAATTCATGGAGTGATGAATTTCAGTTATTTTGGATACTGCATTGGGACTTGAAAATGTGTCTTCACAGAGAAATTAAGTTCACCCACAAGCAAAGTGAAAGAAGTGTCTAGATTTGCAATACCTGAAGTCTTTCTGCACCATTAACAGATTTAAAAAGTTAATGGTTTTGGCACTACTGCATCGGGATTTGGGAGATGAGGATTCAGATTTTAGCTCTGAAGGAGATTTCCTGTGCAGTCCTCCTATTTTTATGAAATCACCACTTTATTAACATTTAAGACCTTCAAAAGAGAGAAAAGGTGTCTACCAATTTAGACTCAACTTCATTTGCAGCTTTCAGGATGCTACTGCAGTACATACAAGCAAAAACATTCATTGTTTTGCAATAGTAAAAAGGACTACTTCAACCTATCCAAAGAATTCCAGCAAAGCTGGGAAGCAAGAACAGGTTGAAATTCCTGAACCTAGATAAACAAGACACACTGCAGTCTTTCAGATTAATTGCTTATGGATTTACAGAAAATCTCTCCCACTGCCTAGAACTTTGTTCTTTAAAATATTTTCATCCAACATAAAATCATCTTTATTCTAAAAACAACATTTTGGCAACATCAGTGCTCTTTTCACTTCAAGAACTAATTGTATGGATGTGGGAAGAAGGTGGTTGCCTTTTTCCACCTGTACTCTCTCAGAGCTGTGAGGTAACACACTGTAAAACAGGCTACGACTGTACAAGCACAACGAAGCCTAATGCATTGCAACACTCACAAAGCAAGTTCAGCAAAATTATTTGGCAAGAATTGCCAGTGCGCTTCTTCAAAGCTGAACCAATCAATGCCACCTGAAAACTTGCATCTCCAAATGCAGGTTTCCAAAACTAAGCTCACTCTGAGATGAACTTTCCTATACTACTTAATCAAAAATCCTTCTGCTCAAGTCACTTTCTAGTCCCTCTACACTTAATTCACCCAGGTACAACTTATAAATAACTGCACCAAAACATCAAGTTCAGCCTAACATGGCCCAGAAAATGTTTGCTTCTGTAGTATCACGTTGTCATTTTATTACTGTTCTTTGAAAACTGTCTAAGAATCCAAATCTAAGCCAGGGATGTTAATACAATGAAATTCCAGAAGCAATGAGTGGCAATATTCATTCATCTAGAAGTACAACACTAGAAAGACACAACCACATTGTAATGCAAATTACTGTCACGTCAAAGTGAAAGGAAGGAAAATTTCCCATTTCTGAATACAAAGACACCCTCTTGGAAAAATTTAAAATAAATAAATTATTCTTAACTTGTATGACACAGACTTTGTTTTCTATCCAACATTCTGGGGTAGTTGTGTTATATGCCGTGACTTTAAGTTTAAATGCTTCTGAACTTTACTATCAGAGAGCTCAAAAATCCTGCAAAGACCATGTGCATACTCTACATCCCTTGGATGTGGAAAGGTTTGCAGAATAAGACATTGTGTTCTAAAGACACAAAGAAAGAGCAGCTTGATCTTTTTGGCACCTCAAAATGTTTGGTTCTAGATTCCTTACATACTTGTTTTCACTCTCAAATACTTCTATTGACGTAAATGTAAACATGAGAACTACAAAATAGATACAAAAGTTATTTTGTTGATGCTTTAGAAAATTACAAGTGAGAGTTACATTGGGAACAAAAAAACCCCACTAAAGTTCTATTTGGAAATAGACAGTACCTGGAAATAGACGGAGTTTTAAGTAACAGGATCTAAAGAAAATAAACAATGTAACTGACTGAAGTTCCAATACGAGTGTTTGTGACTAGTCAGCATGCCCTGTAGGGAAGGACAACAAAAGAAAAAAAATCAGTCCGGTACCTTGCTGTGAATTGTGTGTGAGACCACCTCCCTGCATCTTGTATTGAAAATTTGTTGGAAGAAAAAAAGAGCCTTGACAGCAGGACCTAACAGTCTTCCCCAGGAGTTTACCCAAAGGAAGAAAAAGGACAGATATACCTTTCTTATTAAGTGATCTTACCCTACACATAAAATCACAAATGCAAGGATGGTGGTCCCATTTTGAAAGTATTTTCTGCTACAGCTAAGAACAAATTCTTAAGAGAAAAGAAGTAACCCATATCCATGACATGTAACACCAACTATTTTTGGAAGCAAGGAACCTTCATCTAATGCCAAGTGGCATGTATCAAAGACACATGCAAGATCCCACATTTCTAATTGCTTACGAAAGGAAGGATAAAAAAAGTCATTAATAAGCCAGGCAACAAATGCAAATGAATAATTTAACTTTTTCAAGGACTAAGTTGCATTAAGTTTATATAGCCTGACCTCCATTACATGCTTGTAGAATTGGTATGTCTATGTATTTGGTAGAATAGGTAAAGAGGTCACTTAAGATACTAGAAGTACATAGTAGCTCTATTGTTACCTTACATAACTGTTAAAAAGTTAGTGTACTTTTCAGCTGGATCCTATTAAAACAGAATTCAGTTAAAGTAATGGGATGCATATCTAAGAAGTAACGTCACTCCAGTGTAATTTTCACAGAATCAGAATGGTTTGCACTGCAAGTGACCCTATGTATCATTTAGTTCCAACCCCCCTGCCATGGGCAGGACACCTCCCACTGGATCAGGTTGATCAGAGCCCAAACCAACCTTTCTTGAACACTTCTGGGTATGAGACATCCAAGACTTCTCTGAGCAACCTGTTCCAGTGTCTCACTACCCTCACAGTAAAGAATTTCTGCCTAGTGTCTAATCTAAACCTGCCCTCTTCCAGTCTAAAGCCATAGGATGCGGGGCAATCTCCACACTCCAATAATGAAACCATCCCCACCCATAAGCTCCCTCAAAGTACTCAAAAGCCACAATAAGGTCTCCCTGGAGCCTTCTCCAGGCTGAATAACCCCAAGTCTCTCAGCCTTTCCTCACGTAGGAGGTGCTCCAGCCCTCTGATCACCTCTCTCTGGACCCACTTGAGCTGGAAAACTGTCATGAGAGCTCAGAAACTGACTACTACCTAACACCACCACGAGTGGCTGGGGGAGCAAAAAAAAAAAAATACACATCCTTCATTAGGCACATGGTATTGCAACACACAAAGCTCTGGTCACAGGACTTTCCTTTAGGCAAACAAAATTCCAACAACCAAAGAAAGTCATATAAACACTGCAGGGATTTTCCTTGCTTCCTAATCTTCTACAACTGAGATGTTCTCTTCTGTTCCTTGAGCTCCCAACTGTTCCCTGGGGCTGGAAGTACAGGTAGTTCCAGTTCTTCACAGAATTATCCTGTCCTCCTCTTCACACAACTAATGTGTAACAATATTATAATCACATTATAAACATATAGGTTATATTAATGTACAATTATACAACTTTTACAACCAGATCACTATATATTCATAAATTCACGAATCAAAACCAAAGTGTTAACTGACCTATGAGATTCCAAATTAAGCAGACTTTTTAAAATGCAGAAAATTCAGAATGCAGAATGTGGGACATTAGCAGCAGCAGTTGTATCTACAAATTAAATCTCAACGGTATCAATTAGCAGATTTCTCAGGAAATAATTAAAATGGGATTCTCAATTCAGTCTTCACCACTTTAACTGCAACCTCCATAATACAATAGACTCTTGGAAAACTTTTCATTTTAAATCTTCTCAGGGCCTGCATTTACAGTATTATTTTGTAAATATGCTTCAGACACTCCCATCTCCATATATCGTAGCAACACTGTGCACGTATTGCTTCAGGCTCTTCCACCTCCGGCCTCTCTAAACTATTCACCCTCCAGCAGGATTTTCCCTATGCACTGGTTTTAGTCCAAACAGCCTGTCATAACACTGTGGTCACTACAGAAATCCTGAACTAGAAGCACAGACAGAGGCACATTTTATCTTCCAAAAACCAGCTGAAGTTCAAGACGCATCCATCTCAACCTTTCTCAAGATTATTTCCCACTAACGTTTTACACTCTTCATTCACGGAGAACTATCAGCATCTGCAACAAGCTGGCACTAAAACATACAGAGAAAATTAGAATGTAAGCCCTTGAGTTACACAATAACATTGCTCTGGCACACTTTCTCTTCCTTACTGCATTTTCTTCATCTCTGTCAGGAATACCATTTTACTTATTGTTTCCATTCACAATCACTTTCTTGTTACTGAAAAGTCAGAATGACCAGAGAGAGAAAACTGCACTACAGCACTGGAACTGTATTTCCATTGTGGAGTTTCTAAGAACAAATTTTAACAGCTAATACTTCTAAAAAGCATGAATAACACTTGTTACAGCTAAACCCATATAATTTACTTAAACATCCACAAAACCCTGAACTATAGCAGGTAATGCTTTCTGATCATAAATTAAAAACTACTACAAAGCAGGTAGCAAAGTACAGATTAAGGTAGAACTTGTAAAATGCTAATTTTTCTTGGCTTGTGCATGCTTTTGTCCATCTAATATTTTTGTAGTTAAAAGTCTAATCACATTATTTTAACTGGCAAGAAGCAGAGTTCCTGCAGAGGATTAAGGAATGAAGTATGAGTTACAGGCCCTTATTATTTTCCAATTTGAAATATGGTTATTTTGCACAAAAGGCAGAGATCACATTGTTTGCTGACTGGATCACAAAACAGTTTTGCCTCACATTGCTTATATTAGTCACATTAAAAAAAAAAAACCTATTTTGAAATACTTCCATTTATTTTTCTTTAAATGACAAACTTCTGCATGCATTCTTTTCTCATACACCAGAACAGAATCAGCTACTGTATTTTCTGAACCAGTACTGTGTACATTATTTGAATGAAAATGCCTAGAAATGACTCATCACACTAAAAACTCCCTTAATGGAAAGTAATTATAATGGGCAATATGACTATAGCACCAGAGGTATTTTTGCTAGTAAGAAAATACAGCACACTACAGTTTTAAACACAAAGCAGTTTAAAACAAACAAACAAAATATTGTTTAGATAATTAACCAGAAAGTGTACTATATTCATTAGGAAGGGAAAAACTCCTGCAGGGGCAGAAGCCACAATTTCCAAGGAACAGCAAGACTTTTCCAGTAGTGCAATAATAATACCCTTTGCATAGTTGAGACATATAATGATATCACCTGAAAGTCTAAATTACAGCTTTGGTAATATTTAAATTACTTCATAAACAAAAAAAAAATCCATATAAATGAAATCTGAAAAAACTGAGATGGCATTTACCCACTACAATGTAAAAACTGGTTAAAGACATGCTTTGTTCAAATGGGACAACTCAACATTTCTCAATGTCTGCAGAATTAAGATCAATGGACACCAACCAGTACATCTCCTCCTGCCAGTCTGTAAACAATTCTTATGTCCAAAAATTCTTATTTTTGCAAAAAAGACATCTTAAAAATCATTACCCCCAGGAAGAGTTAAAACAGAGAGTGGCAATCTTGGACAGTATAAGTCTATGGAGAGAATATATAGAAAACAATGATACTTAAAGCTTGTATGCAGTAAAAATACACTTCAGTGCTCTTAATGTAATGTATTTAACCTCATGTTTAAACAGTGTTTTTCATGTAAGAACACGTTCTGAATGACTGAGCTCATAAAGTTATGAATCAGAAGCAAACAGAAAAAAAGGCTTTGAATATCCTCAGTTCACTTATTTCTTAGCAAATTAAACCAAATCCTGTCAGGGTTTACCAAGCACAGAATGACAGTTCTGATCTAAGATATTTCATCACCTCTGAGAAAAATTTGACCAATTTGGTCAAATGCATAGTTATGGAGAAGATATCATTGTATAGTCTCAATAGAGTTTTCCTCCACAAACACAGCAGTCCTTCAGCTCTTCAACTGTTCCCGTGACAGTTTGCACAAAATAAGGCTTACAAGTTTTCCTGAACTACTATGTGGCCCAAACCAAAAATTAAAATTATTCCCCCCACCCCCAAATATGTCTACAGATGGATTTTCCTGGACTTTTATAGACACATATGCAGAAAGAAATATACATGTAAGATATGTACATGTACAAACATACGTGCATACCTGAGGTTTTCACTTTGAGGCTCTAGACATTTCTGAAGTTACACAGATTTCCTAAAGATTAAAGTTCTTAAAATGTACAAAGTTGATCTTTTACACATCTAGTAGCAGCATGTAGGTTTTGATTATGATGTCCTCTATGTAATAAAGGTATCAAGGGTGTCAAATTGCACCAGTTAAAATCCAAGAGAAACCTTCAGTTCAGCTGATTATCAGAAAGCTGATACCTCAGTAAGGTACTATAAATTAATTCATGTTTACCAACAGTAGAAAGAACATGAGCTCAAGCAGCCAGGTGAATGCATTAATAACAACCTTCAGGAATTAAAATATTCCCCCTAGAACAGCTCTCGGAACTTAAAGAAAGTATCTTACATTTGAAGAAAACCAGGTATGTGGTAACGAGGGTTCATGTGACAGGATTACTAGTGAATACAGAGTTCTGACACAAACACACACTTCAGTACAGTATTACCTAATGCAACCACAATTTACAAACACAACCATACCTTGCAAATCTCACTTCCCTCATCATTTCTAAAATCATGGAATTTACAGGGGTAAAAGCACTGTGGAGACTGTAAAATCAAGAATGCAGAACTTCCCTTGCTGAGTGCATAATGCCCACCATACATGTGTTGAAAACCCAGTAAAGAAATCCTATTTTGTCCTGAAATACTTTCTGAAATATTGCAAATGTTCATAATGGAGCTCTCAGTAGCAATTACTCACTTTCAACTTGTCACTCAACTGTCACCATGACAACAACAAAAACCTTTTCATGCCTAGAGAAGACAATAGGAATTTAATTAATGAAATTCATTCAGCTGACAGCTTGAGTGAAACTAAATTCTATTCTCTAAACAAAATTAAAATACCAATTTAAAATTGCAATAATAATTTTTTTTTTCCCCCTTGAACATCCTGCTCTTTGTATTTATTTCCTCACATTCAGATATCACACTCGCTATTTATCAAATACTTTGGTTAATATGATTTTTAGGATGGCCGGCAGAATATTTTTCATGTCAGTGCAGAC
>NW_008236629.1:986793-1036732 GCF_000691975.1 Corvus brachyrhynchos
AGGAAATCTCAAGTGTTTATCAGGGACTGATTGTCCAAGCCAATATCCCCACAGATTGGTTGGTTACCTGCAAAGGAGTGGAGGCAAAGCTGAGGGCAAGATATCTCATGTCTTTTCTAGTCTTGGGGGGGGGAAAAAAAAATAATTATAAATGCAGTTGTGGGCTTTATAAAATATAATGGGTTAGATACTGTTTAAAAAAATTCATTAAAAGCCATCACGTTCTGAATCCTGCAGATTCTTAAACATAATTCCCTACCTTGACAGGCCTATTCATTGCTCACAGCATGCATAAACAATTCTGGGGATTAGAAAACATTTTCAGTTCCCTGCTAAAAATACACAAGGGGATAAAAAGCGGAACACTTCGTGTTAATTCTTCTCCATGCTACCACGAAGTACAAACTACAGCAGTTATTTATATAACCACATAGCCATGTTTTTCTCCGACAAGCTGGCAAATGGATACACCTTGATAATCTCATAATTTGCTGTTATTTGTAGCTGTTCCTGTACTATAGCTTATCGTCAGACAATACTATTTAAAGTACATTCTGAACATCAATCAAGTAGCAAAGGATAAGAAGTGGAGTTGACTATTCTCAGGACACACATATTTTTCTACCAAAAGAGTGTCCTTGTGTGAAGAGTTAGTGTTGGATTACTGAAGATCAGGTTAGGTCACATAACAAACAAAAAACTTGACTTCTTGGCCTATATCCACCATGACATGTCCTGTCAGGAAACATAAAAAAAAAGAAACTCCTATGATGCAAGAGTATACAAATCAAGATAAAAATGCCAAATAGTGGCAAAACTAATATTTATACATGTTTCAGAGCATATGAACCAATTGGGAACGTAGATGGATTGCCCAGAAAAGAAAAATTACCTTTTCCTCTGATGTTAAGGACATTTGTTCACACCACAATGGAAAACAAAACAAACTGGACCACTAAGCATTAAGTTTTGATTATGCAAACAAATTCATACAGATTCAGAATCACAGAAGCAATCAGGTTGGAAAAGACCTCTGAGATCATCAGGTCCAACCTATGAGCCCCACCATGTCAACCAGACCACGGCACTGAGTGCCACATCCAGTCTTTCCTTAAACACCTCCAGGGATGGCGACTCCACCAACTCCTTGGGCAGCCCATTCCAATGCCCAATCACTCTTTCTGTGAAGAAATTCCTCGTTATATCCAACCTAAACCTCCCCTAGCACAACGTAAGACTGCGTCCTCTCATCTTGCCGCTGGTTGCCTGGGAAGAGACGCCGACCCCCACCAGGCTACACTCTCCTTTCAGGCAGTTGTAGAGAGTGATAAGGTCCCCCCGAGCCTCTTTTTCTCCAGGCTAAACACCCCCAACATGACTAACTGCAATATGAAGAAGAACACAAAGCAACAAAGAAAAGCACAAAGGAACAAAGCAAACACTCTGATACTACAGCATATCCTTATGAAGTATGGATTCAACCTAGACAAGTTCTTCTAGTGAAAGTTTCCAAAACAAATATTCAAGAAAGACACATGGAAAGCATCAATTCCTACAAGTTTCAGGTTCAATGGGCAGAACAAAAACGTGTTCCATAAAGTGAGAAAGAGCAACTTTTTATTGATCAGAAGGATCTTGACATGACTGAGAAGGCAGTGTTACATGGAGAATCATGATTTTGCTATTATCTCTTGAAAGTAAGTGAGATTGCAGGAAACTTGAAATTTTGGGAGGATGCATAAAATTGAGTATTTGAGGTATTAATGTCTGAACCAGTTTCACTAATATCACAAATAGTACTGACAGTGCTGCACTGAAGCCAAGTACTTCACAAATATTGCAGAAGCCTCCAAACTGTCTAGAAATAACTTTTTCACAGGAAGTGAAAGACATTAAAAGAACACAGATGGCAAGAAAGGAACAGTACATGTTAAAAAGTACATGGCTGTTAGATATAGTACATAAAAAATTTCTCATCTTAGTATTTAGCTGCCTATGTAGCTCAATGGTTTGGTTTATTATTTTTTCTAAGTCAAGGGCATCATTTTTATTGTCATCCAGAACTCATTAAGACACTCAGTGAAGTAGCAAAGGACAAAAAGTAGAGTTGACTATTCTTAGAAAATACATACATATTTTGTTACCAAAAAGAAGTATCCTTCTATGAAGAGTTAGTGTTGAATTGCTTATTACTCAAAGGGCAAGAAGTGGTAGGGAGCCAAAGCCCTTTATTTCTGCATATTGTTCCACACCATGATCAAGCAAGAGTGATGATTGCCTTTCTAAAATGCAGCATTTAACAACAGCAGGCTTATTCACACAACCTAGCAAGTTCTAGAGGCAGAATGTTCTAAATCAGCACCAAAAAAATTCTGGCATGTATACTGGTAAAAATCAACTAAATAAAAATCTGTAGCATTAATAACCTGTATTTACTTTGTTTAACCTATCATACTCCAGAAGTTAACGATTAAAACCAGTAGAGGCTTTATCACCAACACTGACTTCAGTCAAATTTCCTACAGGAACCAAACAAATCAGGAGGACTCCTGCAATTATTTACATTAATAACTTGAATCCAGACTGGGTTGATAGAGACAGTACACCACTAACGTAGTGCCTGAATAGAGATTTTTATGAAATATTAAGGTAGTCAAGCCTTATCACAAAAGCCTCAATTGATAGCAATTGCTAGTATCAATTGAAAAATTCAAACCTTTTTAACAAGTGTCAGACTCAGCTATTTGTCTTACAGCTAATCACTCACAGCTGTGCTTATTAGGAAGAAACACAGATGTGCAGGTTATTTGTGCTACAATATATCTAATCTGCTAAGATGCAGTGGATTTCACTTCAACTATGGTTAAGATCTTTGAGTGCAGCAAAGAAAAAAAAAAGATCCGAATTCAAGATGAACAATCCACAGTGTGAAAGTTTTAGAGTAATATCTTTAGAAATAACCATTAAAACAATAATGAAAATAACAAGTTTTATACGCACACACACAAACCCATTGTACTTTCCTTTTCACAGTAAGATTTGATCCTATGTTAAAGCTTAACCAGTATCACAAGTCGAGTGAGAAAGGAGTGATCTTAGCTCCTTGGAAATTTACTATAGCCTTAACTGAAGATTAAGCATCTCTGAAAGTCAAATCTAAAATAAAGAAATAAACTTTCATCCTGCCAACTACTTAATTATTACCTTAAATCACTCTCAACATTTTCCTGGCTATCTTTAGCACTCTGACTTGCATCTCCATCATATCCCATCCACATAATACATAAAAGGGAAAAGAAGAATGATTCTGTTACTGCTGTCTTTGGCTTTCCTCTGTTCTGAGAAATGGACTTCATCTATTAGCAATAACTAATTACATTTGTGCTCTACAACACTTTGATGTTGGATTCCTTATATTGTAAAATTTATCAACAAAATTATGAAGTGATGGAAGCCAGTATCAACTACCAACATGAACTCATAATATTAAACTAAAACAAGAAGAGCCAATAAGCCAATTCCAATTTTATTTGTTGAATTATAAAGCCCTCATAATTGGCAATTTCTCAAATACTGTGAATGCTTCCGTTTGTTCTATGCACAGAAGCATTTAACTTCTGCTGTATCAGAATGAAAGGCACTAGTTTTACTAGTAGAAAGGAGAAGGGACTCAGAATCACCAGCTTCCAGACACCAATAGTATTAATCATATTAATCAAGCTACTGGAATTATTTCAATCATTAGCTCACTTTCCTGAAGGATCTTAAAGAACTTCCAAAATCACAAACATCAGGGTACATGTTATAAAAGGCAAGTAATATTTTATGAGCAAAGTATGAACATTAGATTTTTAAGGGTAAAAAATTTCAGCATGTAGTATAACTTTAGGGAAAGCAAGTTCCAAGGTAAAACTATAACCACCCTTTCCAAAGTAGGAAATAGAAAAAAATGCACATTTTACATTTTGCTGTATACTTAGAAATTTTAATATTTAGAGAAGAAGTTCTTCCTTTGTTTACACCACAAAACTGTTTGCCTCAAAACCACACCAAGAGATACCAGCTGTTGCTTCTCATGGAACCATCCTTTTGTCTCTACATTCATAGCAAATCAGAGTTAAAAATCTTTTGCTCTTCACTAATCAAACAACAAAAGAAATCCTCAAGGAATTAATCTGGAGATACTCTTACAAGAGCATTCGTAGTGATTGCTCAGTGACCAAACATCCATCAGATTAGATTCCCGTGTAATTTCACGCAAGCACCAAAACACAGTGATCCAAACAGGCAGCAAACACATTTTTTGAAACAGACCTGCGGGGCACTGGTGCTTTGCAAAACACAAGTGTGTTGTATGTTACCAAGTAAGGCAAAATTATTACCATTTTCATTTAAAACCAACCAATCAACCAACAATCCATCAAAACAAACAGATTAAATCAAAGAAGGGCAGCAGAAGACGAAGTTGCATGGGAAGTATGGTGGTAGAGATAGTCAGGACACAGGGAAACAATCCTGATGTCTTCTTCAAGCACCACTTGTGTTACTGCTGCTGATCTCACTACTTTGGCAGCATTTTTCCAGAAGAGTACAAGACACCTGCTTAGGCAACCACCAAATTACCAATCACACCTGCCCAAGGTAGTAGAACTATGGGGGGGGGGGGTGAAAATGTTTAATTAGTGTCCATGCAGCGGCTTTGCAGTTGCCTGATATGAATATTGAGAAGTCACCTCTGTCCTATGGGTATCTCCTACCTCTGCTTTCTGTCCTGTCTTTATCAACAAAGAAAACTTCCTCAGCTTCTGTGTGAGAATTCTCCATAAAACCCAGCAATAAGTGCAAATGAGCACTTATGACCTAAGCCCTGCCGTGACAACTTCAAATCCAGAATAAATCAGCAGCTGAAATAAAGCCACAGACACCATTTGGAAACAAATGATGATGTTTTGAGCTCAAAAAGCTGGCCTTATTACTGAGTACCATGGTGGTTAGCATGGCTCTGACTCTGAAGCTTTGAAGATAGATATTGTGATGGGTAAGGAAGCTGACAGTAGCATAGTGGTCTAGTCAAAGCAACCCTTGCATTCAAACCAATTTCTGCAGATTCTCACAGGACAATTCATGCCACATGAGTTTATCAATTTGGTCTACAGCAGTTTTTCTTTCCACTGTCCAAAAAGGGTATCTTCCTTTGAAAGAACTAGTTCCACCATCCAAACTACACTCCTAAACTTGAGCCACAACTGCTTGCACAACACAAGGTGCCTCTGGCTGGGCTCCAGTCAAGGCTGCCAGCATTTCATCAGAGTTCTACGAAGCAAACACACATGCATGGCTTTGATGTGAGACACATGTCCCAACACTTACGGATCTCCACTTCCAAATCAGTGCACTTAACCGTGATCAGCAGATTAACAATGACCACTCTACCAAGAAAGTTCTGGCTAGTACTCAAGCAGGTCTTAATATGCTATATGTGATGCAAGGAGAAGCTGAACAAACTGTCAAGTCAAATGTGCAGCATGAGGATATTCACAACTGGAAAAACAACCAAGGAATAGGCAATAGTTTAAAAATAACACAGCAGAGAATAGATTCATGTATTGGGACACAACTACTTAACAGAACTAATTAGGCACCCAGCATTGCTTCAGAGAACTTCAGCCCAAACTCTTATTGCAGCTCCTGACCCACCCCAATACTCAAGTAAAGAATAAACGCTGCCATTGACTCTGCATCTGTAAAGCTTTCAACTTCTAAAAGTTCAGAGTCATAATATAAAAAACAGATTTTGGGAGTATGTTTGTGAACTTTTACAAACCACACTTTACCCAAGTTTAAACTGAAACTGGAAAGAGTAGAGAATATTTTAGAATACTATTTTAATATACATTAATACTGATAAAGTATACAGGAAGTTTCTTTCAAATCACTGCAGTAAGTAGAGTATGCAAACTTCGAAAGAACAGACATTCAATGCCTTCGTTATTAGGAAAATTTAGGTTTTAAAACATGTAAAATTATGACATTTAAGCAATTGAGGTTTTCAGAACAGCTTGTACTTTAAAATAAGGGGCTTATCTTCAGGAGCTGTTAGCATCTGAAATACAGCAAACCATGACCCAGCAGGGTGAGAGTGGGCAGAAAAGAATACAGAGAGAAAGCACAGTGGAGTGAAATCAAGACCCATGGTGCAAAGCAATAGAAAAGTTTACATTACCAAATCCACTGCACATTTGCCTAGTGTTTTCAGCACATTCAGGCCCAGCAGACAGTAGCAATAAATCCATAAAAGAAAAACACTTCTGCCAGGGAGCATAAAAGACTCTTAGGAGGCATTAATAGATCCATGCTGCTTGTCTTTAATTGTAACAATTCTGAATTGTGAAGTGAGATTTTAGTATAACAAGTTGACGCAGGCCACATACTAAATATTCTGCATTTTATCCATCTATGGTAACACAGGACAGGAAGAAAACAAACCTGCCTTTAAGGTTTCCACATGAATAGTCAAAATTGGAATGAAAAATTGATTCTATCTTTCCCCATCCAAAAGCTATACCAACACTTCCTACTGTTCTTCAGAGATACAGAACAGCTGAGAAAAGCTGGAGTTAAAACACCAGAAGTACCTGGTGGACACACATGAAAATCATTCTAAGTAAAACTCAGTTGATTTGCAATACAAATACATTTTTCTAATCAATACACACATGCTGACTTTTCATTAGTGGGAACAATCCACAGCAGAAAAACTCTGGTGAACAGTGTTTCTGGATCTGTGAAATCACCTCAAACCTCACCCTCCCCAACAGAAGACAAAGGCACCATTAAAAGACTCCACAATTATGGGTAATGTCCTAAGTTTGTCTTTTACTTCCCTTCTTCCCTTCAGGCAACCTTTTTTGTTTTTTAAGAGCAATGGAAAAGACCAAACAGCTGTAGGAAAATGAAGGAAAACACTCCAGCTTTTACCTGAAAGAGGACAGGAAGAGGGAATGGAAAACAGTAAAAGCCAAAAGAAGCTGGGAAAGACCAGAAAATTACATTTTTCAGAACTGTAATAAATGAATAACCAACAGTTACGAATTCTCCAAACCAGGATTTCAAATCCAGAAATCTTACCTGGTAAACAGCACACAAGCATAAAGCAAGTAATTTTTATTACATCCACTTCTGAATAGACTTAAGCAGAGGGAGTAACCTGGTAAAAAACCAGAGTGGGGACAGAGCTAATGACATGTCTTAAAGCAAGAAAGACAAGCTTGAACTTGATGCAGTTTAACAGGAGAGCCAAGAAACGGATTTTTCAAACGGATGATGCAGTTAAAGCAGTAGGTAAAATGTGGATTACTTAGACAGGAATAGGGAAGAGGAGGGGAAGTGCTACAGAGCTCCAAGAATTTTGCAGCAGCCCTGCAGACAGACAAGGCCTCTAACAGGAGGCTCTGCAAAGCCAAAGGGAAAATGGGCAGGTCTTCAACACTAATTGGGAAAGGGGCAGCAAAGTGCGGGCAGAGTTGAAATTTGAAGAGTGAAAGAACAGAGCAGAGATGCTGTCCCACTGCCGGAGAGGGCAGTAGCCACAGAGAAGAGAGAACTAATGCCAGTAATGTCACAGCAAGCAAAGCTTAAGGGTACAACACCCAAGAGTTTCCAAGGAAAGAGAATAACATGCAACAATGTCTGAAAACGACACAGGTATTAATTTCTGAGAAAGTGCTCCACAGGATCAGATTTGTCACTCGGGGCAGGTCATAGCCCAGACAGACATACCAGGGAAGCAGCATCCTCATGTAGTGCCCTGGCACACTCCCCACATGAGCTCATAATCTCAGCCATTACAGTCCTCTCCATTGTAATTGTCTGCTTCAGCAGATGATTATTCCTCACCCAAAGTCGTGAGTGAATGAAACCTCTTGCAGGAGCTGAAAACCTGATGTAAATTTTGAAAAGGCGAGCACCATCAGCATTATCTGCATTGCAGTCATCTCAGCAGCACAGAGGAATTTACACATCAACAGGACCAACCGTCTGCTTAAATAAGTGTCTTATTTAAGATGACTCTCCTCACTCAGCATGTGAGAAAAAAGAAGTCTGGTTTTTTGCAAAAAGTCTAAAAATGGAGTATATAAGCATCCATTTACTAAGCGCTCAAATTTATGCCCCTTTTCTGCAGGAAGATGTCCTCCAAATGAATTGCAGGACTCATGAAACTGGATTAGCAATGTCATAAATCACACACCTGCCAAAATAACAGCATAAAAAGTGAGACTAAATATAACTACATCTGTTTTGAATAGATACAATCTATATTTAACAATTTGTTATAACTCAAATATTAGCAGACACTTATTCAAATACCAACATAAATCACAGCATTAGTTTTAATTTTCCTATAGTTAATTGTTTTAAAAACAACTTTTAAGCTTTTGCAATGCCCTCACTTATGATTTAGTAAGTTTTGTATTTGCATAAAGAAGAAGCTTGCAAATTTATGCTTCACAAACATTCTGCCAGTGCTTCAACTATTTTCCTCTAGACCAAATTTTGTTACAAATTCCTAGCCTACATTTCTCAAATTACCAATTAAATGCTTCACAAACCAGGACCATTTCTAGGACCATCCTTTAAACTGCAGGATGTAATAAAAGCCAAAGTTTCCTTCATGTAGACTGGAAAGAACAGTATTTCTCTACAGGCTGAATTTCTAAGATTCAAACATAGTTTGATATTTATCTTCAAACCCACTGTATTAAGAGCCTAAACTCACACTGTTACAGGGCGATTCTGTGAGCTACATTTTACTGCATAACCTGGACTCTTCTGAACACTCCAAGTAAATCGCAGAAAACCGTCAGACACATCCCCGTAAGGACCTTAAAAAAGGAACCAAAAGGTATCCAAGCACCTTCACCTCCAAAAGGATCAGAGTGTAAATCCTGGGAAGCACAGTTCTAAGCGAAGATCTGTGATAATTCATTAACTTAATGCTGTAAGTAGATCAGTCAATTGTTGAGGCAGAAATGGAAACAGAAAGAAGAGCCAAACAGAATTCAGAACCATCATCATTCACAAAGTCAGCGTACGTTCATATCAAGAGAGACAAAATTTTGTTTCAGAACACACAGTCAAATTTCCACAAAACAACAGAAATAATGCATAATGTTCCAAAAATAAAGGAACAAACCACCACTTCATGCTGAAGTGCTCAGAATAGAGAGTACAAAATATTTTACGTCTGAACCTCTAGTTAGGCTAGACTTTTTCCTTTTTTCATAATGAATAATGTGTTAGAAAACAGCAGTGAAGAAAAAAGCCACACAGAACTTGCTGTAACTGGTTCTGCCACCCAAATATCAATGTCATTAGAAGAACTACAGTTACATTTCTGTGAATAAGAGCCTGAAATACCAGAAAGCACAAAGCAAACAGGAAGAAATATTAAAAGTTTCAGTCAGAATTAATTAGAAACGTAAGTAGTCCACATCAGAGGTACTGCTTTGCACCATATGCAGTTTATACTTTTACCTCCTTTTAAGGACTCTTAATAGATAACATTATCATAATGCTCACATTTTTCCTCAGAGTTTCCTCTTTCCTGACAGAATGATTTATAATGAATGGTTGCAATCAGCCACCCGTTCATCTGATTACACCCTTTCCAGCAAGTGTAACCCGAGCCACACTGGGACTGTGAACAGAGAGACCTGAGGAACCCCAAGTGACACAGATGCCTAAAGAAGGCAATACCCAGTGGAACTGAAGAGAGGTGAAACAAGCCCTGCATCACTGCCAACAGTTTCACAAGAGCTCAGTTTTTAACCTGGGGCAGCATCAGCACACACAGCTCCATAGCTGTTCCTGCAGGTCACCAAGGAGCCTCGTGCAGGATTGTGTCCATCTCCTGGTCACTCACACACCGTAGCTTTTCATTTCCAATTCATATGGGACAAAATAGGGGAGAGGAAAAAAAATGAATAAACAGAGAGAGGAAAAAAGGGGGACCGGCAGGAGAGCAAGAGGTAAGAGATCAGAAGAGCAAAGAGATTTGCCATATCAGAGGCATTTTGTAAGAGATGTGCTCCTACCAGCTCCACTTTTCCAAGGAAGCAACTGAGGAAAGTCGTGCAACACCACGAGGAACCGCAGCACCAGCCCACCCCCTGAATCAACATCCCTCACCACTTCATGCTTCTGTCTTCTGGACAGAAGCTACAGATGATGACCTTGAAACCTGCCTCATCTTTAACAGTTTTCCTATGGTTTTGTCTTCTCAAAGAGCACCTTGTACTTAAGATTTATTCCCTGCAAGCTAAACTCTTTTTTCAAGCCCAATCTTGCTTAATGAGTTACTTTTTATTATGGGAAGCTTTTTTATGCGTTGTTTGTTCTGTCAAGCCCAAATAACTGCTGACATTCTAATCATGATCATGGCCCCTTAGAAAAAAAAAAAGTCTTTTACTTAAAAGCAATCTTTTCATTTGCCTATAAAGCAATTATATATATATAATGTTTAAATCATTTTAATATAAAAATAGCCTGCCCACATTTTAAATATTGCAGAGAATAAAATACATAAAACTGTCCTTTTCAGATTTTAATCATTCCCTCTCTTACTTAAATCTAAATTTAACATATTCCTACACCACCAGCTTTCTTTAGTAGTTCTTCCCAAACCCTGAAGAAGGAGTTATCCTTCTAAAAACTAGAGACCAACCTCCCTTTCCTAACATGAAAGCTACATTTTGTTGTAGCCATATATAAAAATCAAATTCTGTGAGGAAACAGCTTCTAAGGCCCACTTGAATTTAGCGTACCATGTTCTTGCATGTATTTTGTCCATTTAGTCAAAAACTCTGCCCTCCCCTTTCTCCTCCTCTTCTCCCTACAGAGGAAAGGCAATAGCTCTGAACCAACAAAGAACATAAAATACAGGAAGTTTTGCTCAACTGATTTAGTTATTCCAAGAAAAATGCAACTGTAAATCCCCGTCATACACATGGCTGCTGCTGAATATTCAGAACAGCAGTATTAAATAGCTACCCAGGACTTTCCCTAACACTAACAAACAAGCAAATATTGTAATATAATTTTTGTTCTTCTTGATTACAATCTGCCTGGGCACATTATTTCTCAAAAGGTTTTAATTTAGGTAAACTTGTCAAATTATGCTACAAACAAAACTGAGTAAATTCGTTTCTTTAAAAGCATTCAGTGTCTTTTAACACTGCACACCATGGAAGTCATCAAGATTTATTCCTCTGTCTACAATACAGCACCTTTCTTTTTTCTTTTTTTTTTTTAATTTAAGAAATGGATTCTAGTAAAAGGCAACATTTGAAGTGGGCAGTGGCTCCCTCTTTAAAAGAAAAGCAGTGGCTTAATGCTGCAAAATCTCTTCCCTTTCCACAGATAAGCCATGCCCATTTGTTGCTTAGTTTCAGTTATAGTAGCTTACTTAGGCTACTGCTGTGACTGGACAGAATTTGCATTAACTGCATTCAGAATCAACTGCACAGGTACAATTGACTCATCTTGAATTCATAAAATTGCAAGTTTTCACTATCAACAACTGGATAGGTATGTTTTCCGCCTTTTCTTTATTAGCAGACAGAAAAGGTACAATAGCATGTGCGATTCCAAGGATGTCTTGATCTGAACAACAGACTTTTGTTGTGAACATGGTTTCCATCGACCTCACTAGAAGAAGAAATTCCAGTACTACAAAGGGATGCAGAAGGTTCTGATATTGGTTAGGACAAAGGGGAATCTTCTTATGAAGGGTATCACAGTCCACCAGCAAAACTCCAATTACATCACAAAAACACCAGTAATTGCTCCACAGCTGAGACACGGTTGGGTTTTGTATTATATCACATCTCCCTGTGAGGAAAGAGGTCTAACTCCTCCTACTCAAAACTACGTTTGAACATATATTTGTGAGGCAAACAAAAAAAAAAAACCTACTGTTTTCTAAAATGGCTGCAATCTGCTGATATCCCAGTAGAGCTGAAAGCTCTGGCTTCCCCCATAAAACATGTCTACGATACTAGACATCTTCTCTTTGCCAAAGAAATACTCACAAGACTATGCTCTTCTTGTCTAGCAGCCTAAAGCAATGAGAGATAGCAAGTGTTCTTACAATAAACAGCTCTTGCTATACCAGGGTAACTGGGAGAAAGATGCGAGTACAGCCTTTGTTCTTAATCTCTACTGATTAAGTTTATGAAAATCAAACATGGTAAGACTATTTTGAAAGACTTTTGAACAGACTTCCTTCTACACCATATGATATACAAAGAAAACCCAACATTACACCATGAAGCAGGTGAAAAAATGCGAGCTACTTGGCTGATGCCATACTAGCCAGAGGGATGGAAGGTTTACGTGGGAGCTTACTTTGGCCACCATTTAAAGTTTAACAACAAATTCTACATTTGCTGCCACCTGTCTTGAAGCAGATGAATTAGAGATGGTCATATTTTCTCCAAATATATACCAAAGCTGCAATAGAACAAATATGATAAATTACCCCAAGTGTTTTTCAATCATGTGGAGCATTTCCTACAACTAATATCAGATCTCTTGTCATGCCCTTATAAAAGGAAAAAGGAGGTATTTTTTATCACACTCAAAATAAATTATATTAATCTCTAAATTCTGTTCAAATATGGAAAGCTCCCAAGAAACACCAACTCTGCATTGCATAGGTACCAAAAATGAATTACAATATGGCTCAAAAAAAACAGAGTCCCTGAGTTGAACTCCTGATTTATGCAATGCCATAATCCACAGCCAACCAAGAGGCCATGCCACCCCGAGTGACCCAGTTTTGGAGACAGCATCTTGGTCATCTCCAAGATAAACAGTGCCCTGAGCAATCTTAGAAAACCATAAATGAACAAAACACTGACTATGCATTCCTCCAGAACAGGCTACTATCAATACTCCAGACCATATTTCCACAAAAATATTATTCCAAAACTATTTTTCTTTAATGCTTAAGAGAAAGCACAACCCATTTGTAACAGCAGGCAACTCCAATGACAACTCTGATCTGTGGAAAATTAGTTTTATCTACAAAAAAAGGACAAAAAGCTTCCTGAAGAGAGAGCTTTTCCAGAACTCTGTTCAGGACTTCTATGCTATCCTAATAGCAAGCCACAGTAGATTTAATGGCTCTGTCAATATACAAGTTCGGCATAATGTATACTATCCACAGAGATCACACACCAATCACGATCACAAACCAATTATGATAAACAGTAGTCCCACTGCCTGTTTATTTTACTGGAAAAGTTCACTAACCAGAGTATGACAACTAGAGTGCAATGGAGACTCTAATTCAGCTCTGTCTCTGTAAGGTACATTAATCCCCAAACAAAAATGGATGTACGTTACTATTCTGAAAGAAAAATTCTGCACTGAGGATGAGCTCTAAAAGGACTGCAGGAATACTAATTTTACATTTTACAGTTATCAGTGGTTGCAGACAATGTAAGAAATTTCTCTTTTTAGGTACTAAAACAGAGTTGCAAAGTCAGAATGACTTAGTCATTAAAGGAAGTTAAGTCCACCCAATTTTACATCTATAAAATAAGGAGCTTAATAAGCTCAGTTGCATATAACAGAAACTAATTATCTTATCTAAAAATTATTAAACACATACTTCACTGAAATGCTGAATAACTATTTAAAAACATGTAAGAAACAGAAAGGAGAGAATTAAAACCGAAATGCAGATAAGCAACTGGGATCCAAAAGTTCAGGAACTTTAATCTGTCTCTTTTCACAACAGAGGACTTGGAACCCACTCATGAGACCTTCGTTCTTGTCCAGAAGGTCACTGTGGAAACTTGGGAGTTGGGTTGTGGCTCTTGATGTTCTGATCTTAAGGAGCAGGAAAGCTGTGAGTTTGACTAAGCACCTAACACACAGGTAAGAAGAGAAGGTTTTCACATCAGCTGCCATTTACTGAATTTCTCTAGTCTAATTTCCAGCTTATTCGTGCCTATTATCACAAAAAATGGCCAGGAAAAAAACGAAAAGAAAAATGAGAGAAAGGTTACTAGACTTCAGCATCCTCTAAAGTCAGGCCAAAGGACAACCAGCCATGAGGAGTCACTGTGGTTGACCTCTCAAGAGCTAACTCTGGGTTCAATAAAACCTTACTGGTACCCTTGAGCAGACAGTTCTACAGAGATACAAATATGTAAATTTTTTTCAAGAAACACACAAAAAAGTGTTTAAATGAACATTGTACAGAATCACTCTTGTTTCTACTCACAAGTGACCATCACAGTAGCCTGCTGAAACTAACCCATACCACTCTCTATGCTGTAGTTTATGGAGACTGCCAGATTCATTCTCCAGATCTGAGTATGTTAATAATTAACTTACTCTCTTATCCTTCTTTTCATATGTCTTACTGAAAGATGAGTAATAGCACAAAACTCCTAACTCCCATTTTCCCCTCCCTCTGTTATTGTTGCAGGGACTTCAGATTTAGACAATTAACAGAGATTACATTCCTGTATTAAGGTGTGCCAGAAACCTGAGTTCTTTCAGCCACAGAAGTACTGTAACACATTCCCTCTAATTATTATGCAATATTACAGTCTTCTACAGCAGGAAGAGTAATTTCATGGTTAGAATCCAGCCCATTCACTAGAAAACTGTTATACAGCACTTTCAGAAGGAAGGATTATTAATAAAACAGGACTGTTGAGTCAAAGAGATAAAATAAGAAGCTCGTACAATTTAGCTTTACCACAACACTGGTATTTATCACCTTTTCACACATGCACATTTTGTGTGAATTGTCTTAGAAGCAAAATGTCAGTAAGTACTTTGGTTTGTTTACCTAACGTAATTATACATGAAAAGACTTTAAATCATTAATGTTTTAGAAATCTGTGTAATTTCCTTTTCTCAACACTGTAGATATCTGGTTCCCAATAAATGACAGCAGTATCTGAATACATAACTCACTTTAAAAAATCTCCAAGGTTACAACTTCATTTTTCCAGTTAGAAAAACTCTGAAAATATTTAGTACATTTAGAAATAAAAAATATTTGCTTTAAATAAACATGAACTTAACTATAAGGTCAGGCACATAGCATTCTAAAATTACATTTATGGTTTTCAGCTTCTTAACTCTCCAATTTCATAATTCTTTTCCGAGAACAAAGCAAAGGGAAAAAAGATCAGTTAACACAATAATCATGCTACAGATCTATATGCAACTGCATTAGAAGGTAAAACTTAAAACATGATATACCTGCATGACACCTGGTAGAATGGATATCCTGGTAGAGGAAGAGAGTTTGAAAATCCAGACTGGCTCGACATTGCCTTCAGGTGTTGTATCCACTTAAATCTCTTCTATATTCCATATGTTAATTCCTGACTAAAAAAATATGTACGTACGTATCCATCTGTACCTTTGCTCAGAGCTAACTAAAAAGAAACCAAGTGCACATTCGAAGGTCTCGAGGATTCTGCCTGCGTTTCAAACTGCTTCCTCAGTAGTGAAATTCCTAAAAGCCAACACCCTCATGACATCACATACTACAAAATCATAAACACACAATTGTCTCAGAGAGGCAAGGACAGCCCGTCGGTTTTGACTCGACAGAGAGCCCTGCACCGCATTCTTCTTGCAAACACAGTGCCTTTCAGGCAGAGACCTGCTGCCTGGAACAGCAGCCCTGCTCTGGCAGGCAGCCAGCAACCAGCACAACTTATTGCCAATGCCGCAAATCCCTCCGATCGGCTAATGAAGAGCCACACTGCAGGTGAAGCATCGTTTCAGCCGTTCACAAGAATTTCCTTCCGAATGCACAAGATCCATGACCTTGAACTCTGTGACAAAAACGTCATCTAAACATTTCAGTTAACTGCACACTGCATACTATTGTTTTGTAAGATCAGATTGCATTGCACACCACGGTAGCATGAAAAATCATAGTGAGCTTCCCCAGCTAAAGAAGAATCCTCTAATGCTACACCCCCAACTATGGGAAAAGCAGGAGGGAAGGATAGGAGATGGAATCTTAAACCACATCATTTAAGCTACTGAATATAAAAATAAAATTATGTGCATGCCTTCCTGCAGTATTTGACTACTGCTTAAATCAAAGAAATATCAAAAGCAAGATTTCTTTTGATATACATACAATGGTAAGTTACATTAAAGTTATTTGGGCATGCCTTCCTCAGGAGAGAAAAAGACTACTCGAAAGCAGGAAGACGTGAATAGTCACAGTATTGCCCAGTGGCATGACTAATGTCAAATAGACTTAAATGATTATCTACCTACACTACTCTTAAGGAAGTTGTACAGTGCCCTCACACATGGATTTCCTTAATTTAAGCAAAATTTTAAATAAAAGATTTTTAAATTATTTCATTACCTATGGTAACTGCACTGGAAGACATTAAAATGTTGAGTTTAATACCTCTACCCCATGGCATACTATTTACTCTCATATTTTAATTCTGTCTCTCAGTTCTGGAAAAAGAATAATCGGTTTTACCTGGTTTATCCAAAGTTTATGATCAACATCTCCATCATAAGAAAAATGGTACAAAACTTTGTCACTATCCTAGGTACCTTTTAAAGTCTGACTTAAAAGACATAGGTCACTGCATAGGGCTCCAATACCTGAAGTCCCATAAAAATGCCAGGATAACAAAGAGAGTACCAAAAAAGAGTCTACCCAGAAAAGTAATTTTTTTTTTATTTGCTCAACTGATACGTCCAGAAAAACAAAGAAGCTTCTGGGTACGTCATTTTGCATAAACTTTTATCTCTCTCCTGCCTGCAAAGAAAGAGCATGAAAAGGCAGTTCAAGCACAAATAATGTTGTGGTATCAGCTGAATTTTTAAAAACAGACTTGAAAAATCATCATCTCTCTCATGTCTAGTACAGAGCACTCACTCTGAAACTCACCACTCTCAAAAACCACTTGGGGAACACCAAAAAAACTTGCATGCATGTGATAGGAAGAGAAAACTGCTAAACCTGTCCGAGTCCCCTTTGCCTGATCAGGGATGTTAGGATAAGTACTGCTAACTTTCATCCCCACGGCCACAGCTGCAGAGGGACGTGCCACTCATTGCTCTGCACTGCTGTGGTTGGCCCTGAGGAGTTACCTTGTGTGCACACCCCTGAAACACTTGCACTTTTATTCTGTATGTTCACTCATCTTTTATTTGGTGTGTTCTCGATGCTGATAATGACAGCATTAGCGCATTTATGCACTAACTCTCATCTCAGAATAACTCTTCCTAGTCCCAGCTGGGATTTAGGATGTTTCCATTGGATTTGCCAGCTGAAGAAGAATGTTAGTGTCAAGTTGGCAGATTACAGACTTATAAATTAGGAGTCTTAGAGGTTGCCAGTGGCTTGCCATGACATTGTGCAAAAATCACATAGTCCCTTAATGCCTAGCTTATCCACATAATAAGGAAAATACTGCCTGACAGCAAAGGAATGATGTGACGTTAATTTTTTTTTTTGTAATTAAGTATTGAAATCCTCTGATTAAAGATTTATGAAGGGATAAAACAGCTGTAGCATTTGAGGGAAAAGATGTGTGGGAATATTCAGAACAGACCTTTCTTTCTTGTCTCCTGCTCCTAGCTCTAACACAACAGAAGCATTATTGCTCTGAAATTTCAATTTAAATACAAAAGCCATTTAAATTTTAAAATATGGTGGAAAGTGCAGTTTTTAAATGGGTGGACTGCATTCCACAGCATTTAAAGATGGGGATAAGTGAGATGACAATAGGCAGACAAAAACTATTTAGGATGATCTTCACAGAAGCAGAATCCTTCACTGGTAGGCACCACACCAGTTCAGTCATTTGGAAAGAGAAAGGGAAAGAATAGCTTAAGACAAAGAAAAAAGGGGAAGAGAAAATCTGGTTAGGACCAAAGAGAAAGCCTCCACACAATGAAACCCAACCCTTAACAAGTTTCCCTTTTATTTTGGTCCACAAGCAGGCTAGGTTACAGAGCACAACTACTTTTGGGATCCAGACCTAACTTGCCAAACACCACCTCCACTGAAAGAGACAAGTGGGTTTCATTCCAACTGCAGTCACGTCTGTTGGAAATTTACTTCCGTGTTTTGGAGCCAACGAGCTCACATAAAAATAACCATCTTAGTATTGTTTGGCACAGCATGCCATGTAACACCTACTACTCTGCTGGAACAAAATTAAACCAAGATAATAAGTTTGAGACACAAATACTGTGTGCTCCAGAATTCACAGTGACCTTAGTACTGAAGGAAGTGACCTGTTGGAGCATTTATTGCTGCTGCTTGAAAAGGTATGAAATACTTAACTGAGATCTAACTGCACTTCAAAAAGCAAGGACAGGCCAAAAGACTGGAGAAGAAAAAGTTCATGACCACTTTCAGGAATTTCAAACATGTAGAATCCTTGGTAAACTAACAGAAAATTTGTTTACTATCAAGTCAGGCTGAAGAAGAAATACAAACTAACCTCATTACCGGAATCTAAATCAATTTCATCAAGTCTGGAACTGAAAGCAGGCATACTGTAGACAATGATGTGATTGTATATCAAAATGCATACAAAATGTTCAGTATTCATAAAAATAGAATGAAGTGTCACACAGAAATATTGTAACATCAATACCATAAATCAGCAATTTACTGGGATCTAAAGTGTTACATTTGATATTTTCACTGCCTGCTATATTAGTTTACAATAAATTAGACAGTGAATTAGAAAAAAAACCCAAGAAATCCAAGAAAAAATTACATGCAGATTGAAAATAACAGTATTGCTCACAAAGAAAATACTACAAAGATATTGACTATAATGAGCAGTACTTAGACAACAAAACAGAAAGTCTTCCCCTCCTTTCTGTACGAAACACAAAAATAAAGAAATATTCAACAATACTAAAGAATAATGGCAAATTTGCAACTGAAGAAGGACACTATCACTGGAAATTCAAAACTCATGCAGAGTTAAAGACTAACTGGATATTTATATAGGGAAAAACAAACAAACAAAATTCCCAAAACCCAAACAAACAACCCAGAAGTGGCGGCTGGAAGGAAACAGGACTTGTAAACAACATCAGTACTTGGGAGAAAAAACCCATGTAAGAAAGCCAACAAAACGTGTCTTTCAAGACTTGAAATCACGTTCTAGGCAGTGGCATGGTTTACTGGGTACGTTTCCAGCCAGCAAGTTGTGGCCTCTACCATGGTGAGGATACAACTCCTGCCTGGCGTGTTCATGACAATGGCCCAGTGTAATCCATTTGCCAGGCTTCACCACACTGGAAACCCAACCACCGCACTTCACTCCAAAGAGGCTTCACTGGTGTGGCTCATTTGATGGCAGCACATGTTTCAAACTGATGGATAACCTGTGTGATGGCCTCCGTGATCAGGTCCACCCCTAGATCACGAGCCCATCTGTATGCTGCATCCCTTCCAAGATGCCCTGATGTTTCATGGGTCCATTGGGCTATATAAACCCTTTCTTTCCCAATCTAGGTCCACCTGAGCTATGCCAATTTTGGCAGCCTTATCTATTTGCTCATTGTTTTGATGCTCCTCAGTGGCACGGCTTCTGGGCACAAAGGCATCTACATGACGTACTTTCAGAGTCAGTCATGTTTTCTATCCGTGCAGCAATGTCCTGCCATAATGCAGCAGCCCAGATGGGTTCACCCCTGTGCTGCCAATTGCTTTTCTTCTGCTGCTGCAGCCATCCCCATAGGGCATTAGCCACCATCCAGGAGTCAGCAGAGAGATGAAAGTATGGGCCACTTCTCTCTCTCAGCAATCTCTAGGGCTAGTTGAATAGCTTTCACCTCTGCAAACTGGTTTGATTTGCCTTCCCTTCAGCAGCCTCGATGACTTGTCGTGAGGGGCTCCACACAGTTTTCCATCTCCAACAGTTTCCTATCACTCAGCAGGATCTACCGGTAAATAAAGCATAGCTTCTTTCATTTTCTGGTAACTCATTACATGGTGGTGGTTCTTGGGCACGAGTCACCTTCTCAGGCGGTACTCCAAAATCTCTTCTTGTGGGGAGAGATAAGACAGATTTGAGCTACAGGCTGTGGGATGTGCCTGCAGAACGCCATGGCAGCACAGAGAAGCTTGTCTCTGCCTGACTGTGGGGGGAAGAAATGCCATGTGACAGATGCACTACGAAGAGGAGCCTGCCAGAAGCTGACAGACACCTGAACAGCATGTGATCACCCCCATACAAGGGCATTTAGAAAGTGTGCTGCTGACATGGCAACGTGTGATAGGTCACTTAGTGAAAAACACCATATAAGGAAATATTGTGTCTTGAAGTGTATAAAACCAGCTACTTTCTTTGAATAAACATCTCGCTATCCCTGCCAGTCTGAGTCCATGCCTCAGTCATTACATCTGAATCCCTGAATAGCAGAGGAGATCACGGCCAATGGGCTCAACACCTTTAACCTGCCTGTACAGCGCTCTGGCGCCCTTTGCTGCCGGGGACCAGGAGAGCAGAGAGAATGTCTGGACCTTGTTTGCTGGGAACAGCCTGTCCCACCAGGCCCTGGTGGCTGTACTGCATCACTTTGTGCACGTGGGCCAGCACAAAAGAGCAAACACACAGCAGAGCATGTTCAGTCTGCACGCGGCTGGGCTGTACCTCCTGCTGCTGGAGATCCCAGGCAGCACAGTCAGCCAGGTGTTCCATCAAGTGATGCTTGATAAATGTCTTCACATCCTGACAAAATGTTTGCCTGAAGAACTGAGGAAAAGGAAGACAGCACACAGCTCACAGCCCAGTGCCAGAAGAAATAGAAAGAAAAGGAAACCATGCAGGAATGACAAATCCAGCATGGAAGAGATTTTGGAACAGGAGGAGGAAGAGGATGGTGAGGATGTTTACTTCTCAAAAGAAGATCTTCTCCAAGTCCACAACGCCATCCTCCTTCTTTTGAAAAACTTCCTAAGATTTCTGCCCAAGTTCTCCCTAGAAGAAAAGCCTCAGTGCATGCAGAACTGCGTGCAGGTCTTTGTTGAAATGACCAACTTCGAGCCAGTGCTCCATGACTTCAAGTTTTCAGCAGCCGTAGATATTAAAAAAACCAAGTACGTTCCTGAGCTGGCCTATTATGGACTGTACTTACAGTGTTCCCCTCTCCATGGCACAGAAGATAAGACCCTTGGATGTATCTTCCATCGACTCCTCTATGTCATTCTGATGGTGGAGAGCAGTGAGGCCCTTCCCATCACATCAGCTGTGACCAGCGCCAACAACCAGGCTGTAAAATTCATCAGTTCTCTAGCAGATGAGCTGAAAGAAGCTGCTTATCTCATTCTCTGAATATTGCTCCAACATATCTGTGCCCAGGTCCCAGACAAGGCTGATTATCTCACCTATACTGTCCAGGCCCTGGTGACCCCACTAGACAAACTCCTTTGTACAGAGTTCACTGAATTCATCACTTGGCTTTATAAATATTCACTCCACAAAGTTCCCTACAGAGTGGTTGCTCTGGATGTAGCCTTGGCTTTGTTGGAGGTGCCAGAGAGGAACCTGGGCAGCTCCTTGTCCCTGGAGCATCAGAGGTTTCTAAAGCACAAGTTTTAGTGCAGGTCATGGTGTTTGGCTGGTGATCAGACAGAGGCCCCGTGGTCTGGAGCAAAGCTCCCAGCAGCTTTGCCCATTGTCTCAAAATGTAAGCTGGTTTGGAGAGCATTCGGGACTTACTACAGAGCTCCTCGGTCCACACAGTGTCAGAAGCAAACAAGCACTGCAAGTACGACCATCAGTGCAGAAGCCATGTCCAGCCATCCACTGAAGATCTTCCCAACTTCCAAAACTACTGAGCTGACAGACAGCAGTGACGCTGCTAGGCCTGATGGAAAAGAAGTCATGGCCATGCTGAGAGAGCGAGCTGGAGATGAGAAAACCAGCATGAGAAAATCTGCTCTGCTGGTGCTTGGGAGCCTCCTGAAGCATGGTCTGATGCCCTGCACCACCGAGGATCTGGGCACGCTGCAGGACTGCTGCCGCGACCCCACAGTGTCCGTGCACAAGCAGGTGCTGCACTCCGTTACAGACCTGCTCCTGTTTCATCTGAGCAATGTCCTGGGCCCCATGTTAGCCACTGAAAGGCTGGGTAGGTTCACATGAGAATGTACTGGGGAAATTAAGAAAGGAAAGAAAAAGAGAGATCAACTTTTTCCTTAGTATCCGCATTTGAGATTCGAACTCTATAGTTATTAACACTTGTTAGCAAAAGAAACAATATTTAGTTGTTTGACCAGCAAGTTTAGGAGTGCAGCAGAGATTATGCATTATCATTGAACCCACTCATCTGCCTCAGGAAAGAGAGAGAGAGACATCCATCAACAGTCCAAAAGCAGATTTCACATAGAATGTCTTGGATTGGAAGGGACCTTAAAGATCAACCCCCTGCCATGGGCAGGGACACCTTCCACTAGATCAGCTTATTCAGAGGCCCATCCAGCCTGGTCTTGAACACTCCAGGGATGAGACATCCACACCTTCTTTGGGCAACCTGTGCCAGTCCCTCACCACCCACAGTGAAGAAAGGAAAGGAAAGAAAAAGATGAAGACATCCTTTGCAAGGTAAAATGCCAACTCACTCCTCTCGGCAATCACACAGGCTGACAAGACTGATGGAACTCCATAAAGTAGAAATAATAAGGGCCTTGAAGTATAAAGTATCTGATATTTAAGGAATTTATTTCCATTAAGGATTTCTCCTTCAAGGAATAGTGAAGTAAAAGTAACGGCAAGACACAGCAGTAGGTTATATTTTAAGTACAGACACATTTCTGCATCCAGAAGCTTTATCTTAAGGTCATAGAATCACAGAATCATTAAGGTTGGAGAAGGCCTCCAAGATCACCAAGCCCAACCTTTGACTAAACTTCACCTTGTCAATGAAACCATGACTCGGTGCCACATCCAGTTGTTTCTTAAACACCCCCAGGGACAGTGACTCTCCCACTTCCCTGGGCAGTCTGTTTCACTGCCTGACAGCCCTTTCAGTGAAAAAATTCTTCCTAAAGTCCCACCTGGACCTCGTCTGGTGCAGCTTGAGGCTATTTCCTCATCTCTTGTCACTGGTTTCCTGGGACAAGAGACCAATCCCCACCTACCTACAGCCTCTTTTCAGGAAGTTGTAGAGAGCAATAATTCCTATATCTGAAAAAAGTCTAGAATTTACTCTAAACATCTGAGAAGTCATAGTGGAGCTACTAGACTTACATGTCTGCCTGCTCCCTTAGTCTTTCCAGACGTTCTTAATTGGATTAAGAAATAATATTTTTAATGTTGCTTTGGTGGGGTTTTTTTCCAATCTGCAACAAGAGGGAAGAAGTTACTAGATTCTTACCTAAACAAGATTTATTTTTAGCCCAAACATAAAACTGCTCTTAGCTACTTTACTAGAAAAGTTATAAAGATGCTCAAAGTCCAACACCATCACCCTGACTTGCAAGGCTGCCTCACTAGCATTACACAAAAGCCATTCCAGCTACCAGGAGTTACGGGACAGCCTGCACAGCCTCCATTGACCCGACACATTCCAGTAACACATCAAGTCAAAAGTCACAGTTTAAGCACTAATCACACATTGCTATTAATACTCAAAGCACACCTTCCTAGCCTTTGTGCCCAAACCAGAGGTGACACGCCTCCTTCTCCTTCACTCTTCCTGCAAGCTGTCACTCCACATTTATACGTAGCTGAAGGCTCCATTGCTTTTACTCTCCTCTGGGTACTCAAGAGACAGCACCCTTCTTCAGGCTTTGCACATTAATATTGCCATCATCACTTATTTCAGTTACTCTACAGCTTATGTAACTTTTAACATCAGATGTTTTAACAGTCAGCCATGAATTCTCAAAATTCCCAATTTGAAATTATACACTGTGTGATAGCAAACATAGGAAAAAATCATGCACTAGAATTGAGATTAATAAACTGCAATCTGGATCTAGATGTCAGATAATCAATGCATGTTTCTTTACTGTTTAGCAAGTGTTCAGGCAGAAGCTGAACAACTCTTCATTGTGGCCAAAGGTTCTCAATTGATTCATGAGTAACTGAACACGGCTGGCACCCTGCCTGGCAGAGAGATAACCCTGTCCTGTTGAACTAGAGCAGTGAACCCTTCTGCCTGCACACCTGAAGCCACAATGAGGTTGCTGTGTAACCAGGTCCTGTGTTCTCAACCAGGCCTTTCTGCCCTGCAGCTGTCTGAAGCAGTCTGTAACAATCTGCAGAAGGAACAAGAAAAATTCTTGTCAGCAGTAAATCACCAGGACATCTTCTGGGGCAGGGAGTAGTACCTGAGCTGTAAATTAACCTACTGCAAGTCATGAAACAACAGAGACATAAAGCCATTGACCATGACCTAGACAAGAAGGGTGAAGGACCCTGCTTACAGCCTTGCCCTCCTCTCCAACTGCAATGCCAGCTGAAACAATTAGCCTCAAGTAACCTGGAACTGGAAACTAACTTCCAGGATTCACCTGATCACTGGTGACAGTCTGAGGCACACAGATGTTAATCACTCTGCACTGCTTATCCTTGAATTCTAACCTAGGTAAACTTTGGGGGGTGATCTCACCCTTAACACTAGAAGGAAATGTTACCCTCAACCACCACATTCGCTCCCTATTATCCCCATAACCTTTACCCACAAAAAAGAGCAAACAGCACCTGGCCACACAGTCATTACCAGCAAAGGGGAACCTGTTTTCCTGGAAGAACAGCAGGTTCACAGGCCATGGCACAGGCTGCAGCAGTGAGTATCAATGACACAGCATTTCAGCATAGGAATTTGGTTGGCCTGGCACTGCCCTCACACTGGCTTTGGAAAGAGGTGACTAAAGAACTGAACTCCTCTTCCCCCCAGTTTCACAATCACAAGGGCTGCCACCTGCTTGCACTGAGGCACACCAGGCTGCTGGAAAAAGGCTGCAGAATTCCCACACCTGAAATCCAGTACCATCAGAGCTGAAAGGATGAATCCACACCTCCATCATCACTGGCCAGAGGGAGATTTCCAAACTAAATCAAGCAAAACCCTCCAAAACCCCAAACCAAACCAGAATCCCATGTCATTCTTCACATAAGGAAATGAATCAACTTGACCTACGTATACAAGACTTTTTCAAACAGCTCTACAGAGCGAAGATTTTTAAGGCCTGTGCCTTCTACAAAGACCACTTCAGAGTGACAGTTCTATTTTCTGCTTACTGCATTTATAAATACAAGAGTGTAAAGCTTGTGCATCATAGAATCAGCAGGTATTACACATTTCAGCTCAAAGATAATGTGAGAATCAAATTACAGTCTCTCTCTGTATGAAATAATTACATATTCTTAAATCTGAAATGACTTTTATAAAAACCAGGAAAATAGCATGCATGAAGACATTACGTTATCATATATATAGAGAAAAAAATAAATATGTAGAGCCAGAAATGGGATTAAGCTACTTTATCCTACTTAAAAATGAATTATACTGGATAGCGACAAATACTTCCTGCCAAGTGACGTGAAAATATTGAACAGAAAACTAACTAAAATGATTGAATTTAAAAAGAAAAACAAACCACACACCAAAGCCCTGAGTCAGCCAAATAAACTTTAAAGGAACTAACTTTTGCTAAAAACAAAGAGGAAATCTAGTATTTCACTGAGCATGCATTCAAGTAAATTGGACTGAAGTGACTTAATTGGAACAGTCACCTCAAACATATGTAGGAGTCAGAATGATGATATTATAAGCAATTTTTTAAATGACTTTGAATTTAGAAAGCAAGGTTACTTTCTATCATGACACAAACAAATCTTAACTTGTGTGAGCTACCAGAACGTAGCAAATTTCCCTCTCCACAGACACAGCTTATTAAAACAAGCTACACAGATGCCTACTTAATGGCATTCAGCTTGCTGGCCCTTGATGAAGCTCCAGAGTAAATAATATACTTCTTGTAGGACTGCAAATACAGACAGGGAGTCTATTTTTGAGGTTCAGGATAAATCAAAGTCTTCTACATAAGAGGGCCATCACACACTGTGCTTTTTAACTGAGACATATTTTAGGTTAACAGCCCTGATAAATTATTATCTGTAATAATAACCTGTATATTATTATCTGTAATAATAATAATTCAAAATAGCAAATAAACTGTAATACAGTGCCTTGAAAATGGTGCATATCAGGTGACAGAAAACTGTTATAAGTAGAGGCAAATGTAACACTCACTTATAAGTTGGTATTTTGTGTAATTCAACGTGCCTCAAAAGAACAAAAATAAAAAGAAACTGTTGGATGTACAAACTCCTGAGGTCAGGCTGATAATGAAACCACTTCCCAAATAAGCTTTCCTCATTAAGGCTTCTAAACCAGAGCTGGCTTGCATTCAGTTATTACACTGTTACAAGTAATCTGAAATATTCTTGATAAAATATTTTTAGCATCGACAGCAGCATATTAAAACCAGTTGAAGGTCATAAGGATGAAACAAATAAAAGTTCACACTCAGGAAAATATCAAGTTCATTCCTAAAACTACACAAAAATATTTTGAAAACTCCCTACTTAAATCAGTTCAAGATTTTTTATAGTTATCAGCTTAATGTATTATAATCTGTGCATTAAAAAAAAGAAACAACATATCCATCCATTCTTGGATTACATCTACTGAATTCTACTTATTCATCCCCACAGGCACACATGGACTACTGAAACAGGTGAGGTTTTTTTATTAAAATCCATAAACATTGTATACATAGTTTTAATCAATTTTATGTCTTCCCAGCCTCCCTGAAGAATTATTTAAATTGCATTTTTTATTATACTTGTATTTGCACTTAAGAAAGTTAATTTGCATAGCAAAATTTTTATTTTCTAGGTCAATTCACGTGCCACTAAATGACAATTCAGGACTACAAACTACAGTAGAATTAAGTCTATTCTCTGAAATGTAAATATTGCATACTAGTCTTTTTGAGCAGTGAACCATTCAAACTCCTCATTCTGTGTCAGTGTACAAACTTTATTTAATTACTTTTTGCATTTTCTTCTATATTAATCTACATAAATCTCAGAAAAAAACAATGCTAAAGAATCTTTTACATCCCTCACACAGGAATCTGTTACATGCTTATTATTTTCATTATTATACCCAATCTTGAAGTGGAAGAAATTAAACTTAACCATGAAATTATACAATATACAATGCACATTTGACCCATAGTCACACTGTTAAGAACTGAACAGGTTGCACAGAATTCTAAAAGAACAATGATATTTGCAAAGATAAAGCAATGAAATATCTAAAAGCACCAAGAATGGCAACACGCACAGTAACAGGAGCCATGTGCTTTCAAGGGCACGAGATGCATTTCTATGCAAAACAGAGCAGACAAACAGGACATCCCTTTAAATGTACACTGACTTACACACACACAAAAATCACTACTTATATTTTAGTTAATCTTCTGAAGCCTGTGGAATGATTCATGTTTACAATATCCTCAGGTGCTTTGTCAAAATTGAAGGGCTTTTTTTTTTCCCTCCCTGTAAGAACAACAAGCATTAAAAGGTGAAGGATGTAGACTCAAACTTGGACAATGAAACCTGTGACACAGCATTGTAAGAAAAAGCCAAGGTAAAGCATAATTTGATTTACAACTAAGCTCTGGGTTGCTACAGCAACTTCATTACTTCAGAAGATATTAGAAATACTGCCATTCTTCCTCCCTCATAATAAAATCTGTTTAAATGCTTTGGAAATCATGCAAATACTTTCTTTGGTAAGAATTAATCATCAATTTGAAGGCTAAGTCTACGAAGACCAAGAAACAACCTAACCCTTCTCACCAGGATCTTTCACAAACTTGGAATGTAACTACTGAGAGAAAGGTAGGAATATCTGCCATTCACTGCCCTAATTATTCACGATCATAGCACTCAACTTTCAGACAGGTATTTTAATCAGGAAGCAAACTTTGCTAAACATGTCATTAAGATCACATTCAACATTAACAGTGCACATTTAGAGTTTCAGGATGGAAAACTCAAAAGGGTTAGCAAGAGAGCAGTACAAAATCCTCATATTACCTCAGGCATCTAGCACACGACACACAGGAAAAAATACAGTTTGAAATGAAACATGACAAGCTTTTTTTTTTTTTTTTGCAAAGACTGAACACTGATACATACCTAGATAGTACCTTTTCATAACACTGTTTGCAGACCCATCAGCTCCAGTCAACCATTAAGAGTTCTCACGATTAAGCCTGAAGCATTCATAAGCATTCAAAAGTGAAGCACAGTCATTAAAAAGGACCATGCTTGCCCTCTCCCTATTAGCTGGAAAAAATTCATTAACGCCTTCACTCCTCTCTTTCTGCCCAGGGAAAGAAAGAAAGGGGAGGGAAGAAGATTAGAGCAGAACACCGCCTACATTGCCATCATTTCCTCCCCACAGGTCAGCCACACAGAGAACAAGGACCAAAACTGGTCTCTATATTGGTTTCAGTGCTTCAGACAGGCTTCAGAGAAACAAACCATAATTAACTTGATTTGTGTAACTGATGTGAGTTACATGTGGCCCTACCATGACCACATCCACTCAGTGCCATCATTCTTTCATGTTTCAAGATAAAAGCAATAAATTTAAATCAAGATATATCAAGAAGCCATAATTATGATATTATATCCTGCAACCAGAAAACAGATGTTTAAACAATGCATCATTTTAATTAGCACTCAGCATTTGTCCCTGGCCACACAACTTCTGTGGTGGAGATCACAGCAGCTTTGCAGAGTGTAGTTTACAGACAACCACCTTCTGGGTTTCTGCCCATCTAGAACAAGTTAATCAGCTTGTCCTGTAAAGCCAAATTAAATATATTCTTTCAGGAGAACATCCCTATTCAGATTAATTACTTGAAGCAAAGCACAAACAGTTACTGCACGCGTGACTTTAATGGAAATTCTTATAAAATTGGAGCACTGCAGGGATGGCAGGATTAAACCTGTAAGTTTCTCCTCAGCTATATGAATTAAAAATCTCTCCACTTCTGTGACATATTTAATTTATTAAAAGAGCATTGACATGTTCCATGACTCCTACTTCAAAACAACTAAATGACCAGGAATTATTATGTTTTATTTTTAAACTGCCTTCAAAATACAAAATTACTTCTGGTCTAAGTGCTTCAGCAAGTTTAAAACTTTCCAGTTACAAACTTCCACACAAACCAAGCAGAGCACTCACTGTTAGTGCTCATGGTAACTAAATTTTGTCTCAACAATACGCTGTGTTAAAACAATTATCTAATGTGTTATGCTAATATAAGTAGGTCACATTGTTTCAATTAGATTTGCCTTAAAGCTCTTCCTAATAAATCTAGTTGCAAGAGATGTGTTTGCCTTATTTTCCCTAAAAAGTTCTTAATTTAAAATTAAATATTAGGCAACCCACAGTCTTTGAGAAGCTCAACACGTTGCCTGCCACTTACATCAAAGTGTATGTATTTTATAGTTTTGTGTTGCTACAAACACACAGAGAAGCCTTTGTCAAAACAGCATCAGTTAACAAATGCGTGACTGAAATTCTTCCTGCATTTTGGAGGAGAAGGGGGCTGAGGGGGGTGTCATTTATCACCAAGCTGCTGTGACTTTACTCTCATTGCTGAATGCAACACAAACAATAAAAGGCAAAACTACCATACTCATTTTACTAAGGGATATAATTCCAAAAATAAGATAAAATGAAATTAAAATCTGTGAAACTGCAAGCCTTGTTTCCTTTCCTGTTCACCAAATATACATGTGAGAAATTAAACTTTTACCTAAGCTAATGTTTTCTGCATCACCACAGGATCAAAAACTTCAGAAGTTTGGAAGTAATCCAATTACTCCTCACTTAACTTATAACTGAGATATGAAAATACATACAAAGAAGTGGTTCTAGGAGTAAATGCTATACAAGCACTTCCATTAAAATACACCAGGAGGTGAGATCTAGCAAGTAAAGTGACAATCATCCTAACTCAACATTTGTTTTCGATTAATTTACATTTAATTGCAGGTGCTCACAAAGTTTAAAAAAGATAACATTGATCTCTGCTCACTGCAGAGTATTTTAATCTGAAATCATAATATTAGATAGTCACTTAGACAGTAAGTTACTTTTGCTTTGAAATAATATTTATGTAATGGTACATCAGCAAACATATCCCAGATGGCTCTTCCTAGGGGTGCATTACAAGCAGCATCAGGAAGAAGCTGTTGCATCGCAGCTGAGCTGCCAAACTTTCACTCTTCAACTTGATACAAATGTAGCAGTAATTGCTCACTTAACCTGACAGTTCCCACATTGTTCATTCCCACAGACTACATCGGGCAGAAGGGGATGAGTGACTTCCAGCAGTGCTACACGTCACAGCAGATACCCCAGTGTCCCGTCCTTCCAACTGCTTCTCAGGACCAGCCATAAAAGCCTCTTCCACATTGAGCCACCAGTAAAATCAATGCTTAAAATCCCTGGATGAAAAGGGGTTTTTGCCTGTAGGGATGTTTAAAAAACGTTACTTAGCAGTTGTGTTGGTTAGACTGCTCTATCAAATTATTTTGGATATTTAACCAACCACTTCTCAGATTTCCCCAGCTCTCCCTAACGCCGCTTCACCATGCTGGTGACTCAGTCTTTTTCTCCTCCATTTTCCAAGACTCCTATTGCATCCCAAGTACTTCTGTGTCCCTGACACCTTCTGAATTTAGAAACTGTCTGTAGTACAAAAACTTCTGGTCATACCCAGGCATCTGCAAATCAGTTTGTTGGGTTTTTTTTTCATAGCAGACTAAGATATTCTGGCCATTCCTAGTGGAACTATTACTTCTCAACCTGCTTCGAGTTTTATTTTAGCTTTGTGGAAAGTACTGCTTCTTATCTTCACCACCACTCTAAAATCAGAACTGTCTCATTACCAAGAAGTACACAACTTTTTACAGGCTAATTTTAAACTCTAAAATAGAATAGCTGATGAAAAAATGAAATCCCATGAAACAAGACCACCTCTTTTCCCACAGCATTTAGACTGAGCAAGCTAAAGATCACAACCTTACTTCATGGTTACCTCAGTACACTTGAACAGTTTTCTCACTTTAAAAAAAGGAGGAAGTGGAGACAGATTAATCTTTAATGATGAAAAAGGAAATATTAAGTGTAAAATGAGACAATTTTCCAACTTCCAAAGGATTAGCATAAGAAGTTAGCAGATGGGAACATTAAGCTATGGGATCTGTGTTACTGATGGCCTTTGAAGAGAAGAGAGCAGGACTACACATAAGATGCCTGATGATTTGTGAACCTGTCTTCCAGCTTTGGTACATCATCTAAAACGGAAAAGACACAGGATGTATCAATATGCTAAACAGCTGTTCTGCACAGAGAAACACTCTGAAGCCCTGTGAAGCTGTCTGAACAGTTTTCATTAGGTCTTTTGGCATAGAAAATGTAATTCTGTAAGAAGCTCCAATTAAAATCATAATGGCTCTACAAGTATTTAAAAACACACACAAAAAAAAACCCTTCAATGGATTTCTCTAAACCAAGAAAACATATCCCCTCAAGCAAGACATGTTTGGTACTATAAAGAAATTAGAGCTGGAATACCAGAGACTGTGAAACTACTACCCTCTAAGACTAGACTTTAGATACTTTAAATTCTGATTTATTCCTGTTTAACATCCTAAAATGTCAAAGCCATTTCCAGGTTACTTGTGTTTCAACAGATTAGTTTTGCCATCTAAGACAGAGAAAAGCACTGCAATTCTACTACAGAAGCTTCCAAGTGTTTGTTCAGCCTAAAGACACGCCATAAACATCACATTGTGTTATTATTGAAGACTTTTCCTTCTGCATTGCAGGCTAAAAACAGCATAATAAGTATCTAGAAGACTACAGAGGATGTTCTCTGGGTTTTAACTTAAAATGTCAGAAGAGAAGTACACTGCAGGCTTCACCAGATTCTTTAAAAAAAAAAAAAAAAAATCAAAAGCACAGAAAGACCAGATCTCCCCAGATTCACTTTTACACTTCATCTTATTTCCAAGTGCTTGAGCTTGAAAGACTTCTAAATATTTTTTAGCCTATTTAATTATCTAAAGTATTCTATTAATTCTGTCAGCATGCTGAAAAACATTTCAAAGGTGCTTCAACAATCTTAATTGAGAATTGTTTAAATGATGAGTAAGTACCATACTGCAGGAGCAGCTACGTGTAGTACAATTTCCTCATGATGGCAGCATAAACCATTCTGACAAAGTGCTAAACGACAATGCACATTCCTACTCATACAAAAGTGAGATCTCAACTGCTCTAGAAATTGTGTTCACCACCTCTTTTCCCCTCTTCACATTGCCATTTCCACACCACTTTACAGTCTTCAGATGTAGTCCCCAGAATTCCCTGGAAAGTATCATTCTACTTCACACATACAATTTATGAAGAAGGATGAGGTACTACCCTAGAGAGTATTTTGACAAGTGATAGTTTTATGCAGTTTCCCCATACATTCCACTGGATTTTGTATCATTTGTATATTCTGTTCTGAAAAGTCTATCACAACTGCACAGTCTACACATCTGTGTGGATCACTGAGTTCAGGGTTCAATCAAGATCTCTAAAGTTCTTCTGAAGAATGATCTCCCATCAAGTTCTGTTTGCTTTTAGTGTGTCTGCACTACAAAGGGGATAATACCATGACTTGCAAGATCCCATTGCCAGAAGGATTCTGAAAATCTTTGTCTTACTGACCTTCCACAGTGTACAAACCACTAAGATTTACAGCCAGTTATATACTTTTATAAGCCATGAAATTCATTGAGTTCAAAATCTGTGTAGATTTCAGCTTATGAAAAAATTACAACAATTAAGTGTGTGTTGATTAAGAGTAGGTTTGAGTTAAAGAGATCATCACCATGCTTGGGAAGACCTTATTTAGAAGCTTGTACTAGTGCAAATCACTCTTGTCAGACTGTGCTGCAAGTGTGGCTTTGCTGAGGCTCCAACTTCCAAAATCTCATTGCTTCCCACTTGAAAAGGTCAGCCAATGTCCCCCTCAGATCAGTCACCACAAGTTGTTCCATAACCGAGTTCTATCAAAATAATCTGAGTTTTTTAAACCATATAGTAGAGTAAAAAGGAACCCAGATCACCCAATATAAGCAGTTATGTTTAGCTGCTCCAAGGGGACAGTAAGCTCCTGGAGGAGAAAAGACTGACTAGTAAGAATGAGTGATGTCCTCAGTCTCCTGCACAGTTACAAGTTTCATATCTGTCTACAGCCTTTAAAAGTGCTCTAAGCCCTCACTCGTTTCTTAGAACGCCTACATGGATTTTAAAGACCAGAAGTGTATGTTGATTTATTTCATCTTCACATTACTGACTACCTCTGCTTAAATATACCTAAAAACCTTACCAATCTGCAGGTTTACATGCTCTCTGATTAATTTCCAACTGCTTAAAGGAATCAATCTTGAGACTCCATCAAAATGAAGATAAACTGCCACTCACCCTACTTCTAGATGCTAACAAACACTGAAAGAAAAAAGGAAAGGAAAAATGCAAAAATTGCCCATCTGGTTTAGATAGAACAGAAGCTAGGAGAAGCACAAATTAAACATGCTTCTAACCGATGAAATGCAGGATGGATTTACTTGTTCTGGCTTGGCATCCCTGGACAGAGCAAACTAACACTTGTAACACCCAAAAGCAGCAGCGAAGGCTTTTTGGCTGTAATTAAGCTTTTCCTATCTCTTTTCATGTCTCGGCAGTTTTATCTGCACTACGGTAAGGAGGGTGGTTAACACTAATTTTCTCAAATCTGACTCAGATTACACTGACTGAAAAGACTGGCCATATCTTAATTTGAGGGTTTACATTAAGAAGATTAAAACAAGCCAGCAGCATCTTTGTTTTTAAGCACTACACTCACTGAGCAGCAAACAAGTACCACATCAGAGAAAATGTTGCTGTCATCACCCCCCATCTCCCAAACATTTATGGTTTCTAAGAGAATTCTCATTCCTCCAGAAACCTCCCATTTTCTTCTCCATACACCTTTACAGTACAGCTATTTTGGCCAAGACAGCAGCAGGGCTTTACCACATTTCCTCTGCTTAACAGGATTTTTCAAATGAGCAGCAAAGCCTGGGAGCAGCTGGAGCTTCAGAGGATTGCCTCATTATCAGTAACAAGAAACAAAATAGATGAAGCCGAGCAAAAAGCCAAGTTCTCCATCTGCAAGGACAGTTACTAGGTTTAAAAATCACAGTCTAAAATCAAGACTCTGCTGCTAGTATGTACATTTGTGTGCATTAATATATAAAAACACATAATAATTGGAGTCCTACATAAATTTACAGCTTTTTGTTCCTTTATCTAACATAAGTTTAATTTGAGAAACACAATGGCAATTGAGTTATGTGAAAGAACTACTAAGATGTAATTAGAAACCACCACTTCTACCAGTTTCAGCAAGGCACTTCAAAAATATAATGAAATATTCATGGCCATTTTGTGACACAAGAGCCTACAACCAACTTAAAAGAAGCAAGAGGAATTGCGTAACAGCCTGTCAATTTAAAGAGGAAAAAAAAAAAAGAAACAACAAAAAGGTATATTTGGCAAGACAAACTTTCCCTCCCAAATTATTTTTTCCTCTAGTCTTTTCTCTCATCATTAGAAACTCAGAAAGCACTAATTTTTACACAGATGTAACGTGTGCTAAATATAGCATGAACAATTTGTTTTTTCAAATTATCAGACAACAGGTTTCATATGTAGGAGATAATTAGTTAAACACAAACTTAAGAAAGAAAAAGTCTCAAGTTTTAAAAAAATAGGACATTGAAAATTAGATCCAAAGCATGACCTAGCAACAGAAATTAGAGATATGCGGAGATAATGCATAATAAATGTCCTACAGTAAACTGATCAGTAAACAGGAGGTACCTAGCATAAGCCAACATTGTAACATGGCAGTGAAAAAGACAAAATTCAATGCCAGGACACATCATGACAGGTATCTCCAGAAGAGACAAGGAAATATTTTAAGTATCCTTTAACTGTGTCTCAGCAAGTCTTTATCAAGAATATCATGCTACATTCTAGATGAGCCACATTTATAAACCATCAAATAGGTGCATGTAAAAAGGGCTTTGTGTATCTGGGGAAGAGATCAGGACACACCAAGCATTCTGTCATTTGCAACAAGCCAGGGCTCATGGACTTAGTAAAACACAGCACGAGCAGGGAACGCTTGAGCTACAGCAAAGCCAAGCTGGTGTCTGAACCAGAGCGACTGAAGATGGGACACTGTGACATCCAATAGCCCAGGCACACATCCTGCAGGTGTGACTACACTGCTGCTGGATGGGCACTAATCCTCCTGGCTTGTGCTGGGAGAGCTGGGCCCTGTGTTCCATCCACTGCTCAGCACAGACAGGCATTAACGTGAAACTTCTTCAGCCCTCCATTCTGTGAGGTGTAGGAGTGCTCTGCTTAAAAACAAACCAACCAAGCAGTAATACAAACACCAGAGAAGGGAAAGTTGCCTTCATTAAAAAACAGGAATGAGAGGAGACCAACAGATACCAGACTGCCACTAGTTAATACAAGTCAGAACCTTGAGTTCCCAAAATTTATTTCTAAGACAATCTGGTATGTACAGGAAAGCAGAAGAAAAACAAATATTAAAAAAAACCACAGATGCAATTAATCAGTCCATGAGATAACAAGGTGGTGAAAATCAGAAGACACAACTGAGTCAATACCTGCTTGCAGACATCAGCCTATTGTTTGCAAAAATTAGAAACAAAAAGCAATTCACATATTTACTAAGATTTCATAACACTGTTCATGCAAAGAATTTGTGGCTATTTGTAAATATCAATAAATATTTTGGATTCTACTACATCCCTCAAGCCATAAAACTTCTCCAATTGTGCAAACACCTACTTCTGTCAAACTTCAAAACTTCTGAGTCAAGAATTCTCAATAAAAGTCTTTCATCTGTAACATACTAGAAGAGAATCTGTTATGAGATTACCCTGCTAAGCCACTAATCAAAGTAGATTTAACTCTTCTCTTCTTTTCTTGTGTCCTTAAACTGCCTTGGTTCCAGCAACAGTACTGGAATCTCCCCCACCAACTGAATGACAAGGGCATTTTCTTCTTGCAGGCAAAGGAGGAGCTCAATTATCACACAAAATTTCATTACTAATATACCTTCTTCTGATATGATCCTAAGTCCATAGCACCAGGAATCCCAGCTTGCTCTGGATTCATTAGATTGTCCCAAAAGTATAAACCCACTTTGTTGCTGTTCAACCTGTGCAGCCAGGATGCCCAACCTACTGAAACAAGGATGTTAAAAGCTTCGAATGATCTAACTAAATCTAGAGAAAGGAAGATATTCCTGCTTCATCCATAACAGGACAAACAGCAATACCCAAAATCTTGCCCCAAATTAATCTGACGCTTACACCTTGGAGTGTAAAGATCAGCCTTTCCCAGTGAAGAATCACAGGGACAGAGAAAAGCCTAGACAGGAAGAGGTTTCAGGCAATCATCTGGTCCAATCTTTTGCTGAAAACAAGACTTTAGATTAGATGATCCAGAGTCATCCAAATTGAGTCTTGAATATTTCCAGCAAGGGAAATTCCACCCCTCCTCTAATCAACCTACTCCAATATTTAACTGTTCCCAAAATGAAGAATGACCTTTCCTGATTGATCAGGAATGGCAGTGAAGGCTTGCTTGGGAATGCTATACTTGGATGGTGGACTGTAGTGCTTTTACAGCCCCTTCAAGCCCCAAAATTGTAAGCACAATCCTTGTCACACAGATTTTCTGAGGTGTGTATTTGTCAAAAGTGGGGGCGGGAAAGAGGATGGATTTGCTGAGCTCTTACTTACGCTAGAAATAAATATTATGTTAAATGAAACATTCATGTATTTTTAATCAATACACCGTAAGTACTAGACTTGGCCATAGAACAGCTGACAAGAACAATCACACTGGAATATTTTTGGCTAAGAGGCACTTGCTCATTAGCGCTTCAGCAAGAAGAGTCACGCAGAGCGGCATTAGTCAGGGAAATACACATTTCCAATACTCTAGGCCAGCCTTGCCTTCAATCCAACAAAAAGCTTTTGGCAGCCAGCTAAGAGCTGCCATTTGCAAACAGAGGTGGTATTTAGCATCTTTGCTCAGACCCCAGCTCCTGGAATCATGTAATGACTTGAGAATGATGCTTTCATCTTATAAGGATGGTCCTAATATTCACATTTTAAGAGGAAAAAAAAATAGGCCCTGAAGATCCTCAGATTAAAAAAAAGATAAATATGTGGGTATAAATAAAGAGTAAGAGCCCAGTAAACCTAGATAATGTTAAACAATTCTAGAGAAGTATAATTCCAGACGTTCTACTGCACTCCACTGAAAAATTTTAATCAGGTCCACAACTACACTGCTTTTTGTATTTTACTGAAAGGTTGCTCCTAACTCAAACTCTAACCATTTCCCTTGTATGTTCTTTGCCCTTCCCCCATAATAAAAAAATCAGAATTTGACCTTGTAGAGACAGTAGCTCAAAATAAATTTAAATAAAGCAAAACCACGTACAATTCTTTGGCTTCACTGTTTCTCAGCTGCCCCAACTATCCCTCCTTTCTATTCCTGTAACTTTCTATACATCCTTTTAAAACTAAACAAGCCATATAAACCAGAGGCTTAAATTGCACAAAAAAAATTGCCATTCAAGTAAATTCCACAAAGCAGCAAAGGCAATTTGGTGATTTTCTCATAAAGCTGTTGTAGTCCCTCACAATGAAGATCAAAATAATACACGTGTAGAAGAAACCATTTGAGCCAAGCACAGCGAAGTCTTACAGACGAATTAGAGCAGGACAATCACAGATGCCTGCATTGGCATTTTTAACTTGACTGTACCTGGCTTGAAGTTTTGCTATAGCATCACTGACAGTAATGGAGTTCTTCAGTAGCAGTGGTTTGATTGAAAACACAAGAAGTTTTTTTAAAAACAAATATTTACTCGCAAACATTTTAGCTCATACACAGAAATCACAATAAACAATGAAGATTTGAACAAACATCTCTCCTACAGAGCTCTCTACCATTCTTTGAACACATACACACACAAAAAATCCCATACGACAAGCATTCCTCTTCTGGGTTTGCCAAATTTATGAAGTTTCATAGTTGTATTATGTTATTTAAGCAAACTGAGCCAGAATAGACAAGCACTACGTGCACAGAGTACTCAGAAGATGCTAAAACAAGATGCTACAATTCAGGCTTGCCTTTAAGAGTGCTTTACCATACTTTCTTACAGCCTTTCTGCTCAGCATGGAGCTAAAAAGGAAACCAATGCAAGCTTAATAAACCTTCTAAATTTACTAAGACAGTTTTAAACAACACTGCACCAGAGACTATGTAGAGCTGCCATTTGGAGGGTGAAGAATGCTGACAGAAACCTCATGACATCCAAGAAAGACAAATGCAGGCTTGTGGGATGGAATAAGCCCATGCAGCAAAAGTTGGAGACCAGCTGGCTACAAAACAGCTTTTTACAAAGGGCTGCTATAGGTCTTTGTAAAGAAGTTGAACACAATTAATTTATTTATGACACCATTTTCATTCTACATCTTGACCTCTTCACTATGTTAGAGCAGGGAAATGCAGAAAACAAGCAACAAAAGAACCTGTACCAAGGGAGTATCACACACCTTCAAGTTTCCTAGAACAAGCAGTACCAGGAAAGCAGGGTCAGGAACAGACAGTCCTTGTCTCAAAACCAAGAACTAGCACATCACAATAAGCTGCTTCACTAATAAGGACTGATGTGCTCCTGCAGAAAAGTACAGGCTGACAAAAAGAATTACAGAAGCCTCGACATCCTTTGCCTACTACAGGTTCCTTGTCCCCGTCACCTGGAAACAGATCTGACAAAAATCAGTTTCAACCAACTCCAGAAAGACCCTTCTCACACACAGAGCTCCTTTGGTCCTCTGGGTGCACTCTCCAGAAGACTAGAACACTTCCATTATTTTCATGAAGCTGAGTGCTCCCACTCAGAATAAAAATGAAGCTTTAACAAAGATAGTAATAGAAAATTATACCATTGATGCTCATGCTCTATCTCAGAGATACAAGCACTGAGAATTTTAAAGTAAGAAGATGTATAACTTATTTCTACTTTAAAAACATGACATTCCTATAAAACAGGCCTTGATGAGAATTTTTTCAAATTACATTTTATTCCAGTATTTCTGTTTTCCCACTGTCTCAGGAATATTCACGAACATAGATATAACCATACATCATTGTATTCTACAGATTCATCAAGAAATTTTCTTGGCTTAAACCTGTCTTCCTTAAAGCACACATTTAAACATAACATTTTCTACTCTTCCTGCCTGCCAATTCAGAAGAGAGATTTTGTCTAAATCTGACTAACTTGTTTCCTTCTGCAATTTCAGAGAATTCTTTCTGAGCTATTTTTATAATTCTGAAAATTGTAGCCCCCCCATCAAAATAGAGGCACCTAAAATAATTGCTGTCTTGCATTAATTAAAATCTGGTCTTTTCAGTGAAGAATAAATGCAGAGAATCAAATGTGTGATAAGTCCATTTTTTTTTTAAATCCCTCATTCCTACCATTTGTTTTCTTTTTACATTAAACAGTATTCTGTTATTTAGAAATCCTCACAACTGATACACTGGAGCTTAATTTTGGAATTATTTCTCACTGATTTTATGCCATAATCACCACAACATTGTACCAATATAATTTCTTTTTCTAGATAAAAAAGTTACTGTTCCCAACTCTCCCCCTCCCAAAAGCACAGAAATCGACACACTTTATCTAATAAAACTCTTAGGGCTTAACAAATATTCCAGTAAGATTTGCTACAAAACAAAACACCAAAACCCAACTCACAATTCCTATGCTTTTTGTTGGATTTCATTACGAAATAGACATACAACAACATTCAAATTTATCACCTCAAGTTAAAAATATGAGTTTGTTTTGCCATCTGTGGAAACTATTTTGCAGGCAGTCAATACCACAAAGATCAATAAACCTTAAAATGGATTTCCTTCCCAGATCTTTGCAAAATAACTCCATATTAGCATAAAAAGCAGACAGCAGAAGATTGTAGATTAGCTGCAGCTTTCAACATGACTACATAAACATTTGAAGAACAATAAACAATTTATCCTATTTATTCAAATGAATCACTTCAATTTGCTCACCAGGAACCATATATGGACAGGTAATCATTCTGCTTTCTGGGATACACAGACCTGTGCCTCCTGTAATTTGGTTTAATCCACAAATGCTTCAAGAACGTCCCCATTCCCCACGTTGTCAATAAATGCCTTCTGCAGAACTGTAAGGAAGGCATGCCATCTTGCAGGAAGGGCTCACATTGCACTCATCTTTACAATTTAGCTGGTCTTTCTTGAAGCTGTTAAGCAAGACATTTTGTTAAATGTCACACCAAGGGCATTCCATGAGATGGAATGTACCATGGTGTCCATGCAGAACGCACATCCTCCCACCACAGCTGTAGATTTGAATGCTTCTCTGTATTCCTTGGGGTTTTTTTTTTTTAAAAAAAAGGACAAAAATAGCAAGTTTTTTACAACAGTAACTCTCCACGTACCAAAACAATGGCTTGGTATTTTGCAAAGTTCCTGAAACGGAAATGTCTCCCCATCTCAACAAGTAGCAAAACTAAGTGCCCTGTCCCCAGGAAATTCTACAAACCTAAAGTACATATCAGAACGTATCAGTGATCTAACCTGGGTGTCTTCATACCCTTATATTCAGTTTCCATAAACAGTACATTAAAGCCTAAACTATGTTAAAAGAATTCGTATCTGTATTCTAAACTTCACAAGACATTCATTGTCTATAAGCATTGGTAAAGTGCCAATTTTTTTTAAAACAAAAGTTTTTTAAAAACTTTTAAAACAAAAGTTAAATGCTCTTCCAATAAAGCTTTAACAAAGGCATTGTTTAGTAAATTGCTACTTTTTCCTATCTCTGTCAAAGGATTTTTGGTGTAGTAACTTCATTTTAAAGCTCACATGAAATCCAAGGTAAGCTTTCATAGGTAAAACTACTTAATTTAAATTATCCATTGTTTTTATTTAACTGGAGCTATTTTAGTTCTGCTCAGGGAAGTGACAGGCATAAAAAGCAAAGGCTAGGTAAGAGGTATCTAAGAAAATGAATGCAATAAAAAGTAAAATAAAATTACTGCAGATAGGAATTGTATAAACCAAACTTCAAAGACAAATGCCAAATCCCAAGAAACGTCTGCTCTCCTGGGAGGTCAAAATCTCTAAAATGTGCTCTACTTAATTCTCATCTGCCATGCAGTTCCACTGAACGTTATCCTTTTCTAAAAGGCTAAAAAGTCCGCCAAAGATCCCATTGCTACTGAAAGGAACAGACCCACATCCTGCCTTCCCAGTGCTTCCTCTGCACTGCTACTGGTGCCCGTGCAGCAAAGCAAAGGGCAAGTGATTCAGCTGAAATCAGGCTCCCACAGGACGTGTTTCTCAGCTAGAGCAAAGTAGTGAGCTGGAGCATCAGCTGCCAAAGAAGTGTCAGGAAAGGGCTGCAAAAGAAAGATACCATGAAAATGCTGGCACCCCCTTCACTGACAGCTCACTCTTAGACTAATTTAAGCCCCACTGAAACTTATTAGCCAGCCAATTTGTGGTGTGCTCATCCACAGCCATCAGGAAAGGACTTCACACCTTTTCCTCCTAATGCAATTGAAGAAGTTGAATTAATTTGACTCTAACTCAGCGATGCAGTAATCCAAAACTCACCAAAATCAGCAGGCTTCAGATTAGACCTTTAGCAACCTAGAGTGGTGAAAGGACACAATTTACTTTCCTTGTCCTTTGTTTCTCAGAAATGCTCAGAAACAGGCACATGTTAATTCCTTTGCCTCTTCCACTCCCACACAACAGCTGTAAGTAGCCCTCTTGTCTGGTGGCAGAAACTACTTCAACCAAGCACATAGCATCGCCCTAACCAAAGCAGTAACCTAAGAAAAAAATTCCAAGTCTTAGGAAGCAACAACAAACCTTCCAGGGCACCGTTTAAAACCTCTCAGAATACACAAGGCTATGATGGAGTGAGGGGAGTGGACTTGAGAAATGGCACCATACAGAAGGCAAAAGTACCAAACTACCCAAGGTCACTTTGTTTTTTAAAAAAATCTTGGTTCTTCTCCCCACACATTTTATAACCTGAAAAATGCGAACATCTACTGAAATAAAGGGAAAAAAGGAAGACTTTTTTTTAATAATAAGACTTTCAAAATAGGTACTGCAGTACCCTTAATGATTTATTCATAGATTTTCTGACTTACACGACTCCAGTTCTTTGTCTTTCACTTAGATACTCCCGCTGACAGTACTTTGTTAGCTGTTAGGAATCTGAGAGCTCACAACAGCTATTGTCACAAATGAGAAGCAAAACTAGGTCTTTGTTGAACAGCTTAATTGTATGCAGGCAGAAAACATATGAGGACCAAACTGAAGATTAAAAAATAGCAGGATCTCTGAATCTGTGTTCAGACTATTTAAAATCAAAACTTGGTTTAATCCCAGAGTATCTAGACTAAATAAGAAAAACCCATTAAATGTTACGCCACAGAAGCAACTGCCCATTCTGAAATAATAATATGAATTTCAAGAAAGAAAGTATAACTGTTTTCTTTTATAAATACTTGTTATTCCATCAGTCCCAGACTAGTAGAAAGCTGAAAAAACTGCATAGCAAGGAGAGAACTCTCCTCTCTGGACTCGAATCAACATGTAGGTATTAATTTCAGGATCTTTACTGAAAGCATTTAAGAAAAGTTCTTTACTAAAGTAAGTGATTTTTCTAGCCCTGTACCAAAAAACCCACCATCAACCAGGTACCAGCTGCACATGAAGTTTCCACATAAGACACATTCTTGTATCTCTGAGCATCAGTTGCTGAGCTAGTCACTGCATTGCAGTCCCCTGCATTTCAAAGTGGAAAGAAAGGAAATTTGGGGGAACAAGTCACCTGATCCATTTTAGATGTCAAGATACGTGAAGTAGACCTGGAAATGACATTCTGCTCCCTATAAATGAACCCGAAAGTGACTTTCTCAGGTGTCATCTCCATGTTACCTACAGCTAGACAAGAAATAAACGTGTGTATGATTTCTAGCTGATGGCTTCAAAGAAGAGCCAGGGGTGAGCATCACACTTGCTAACTGGGCAATCATAAAATAACCGAGTCCCCACAAGACTAAGCGTGGTTTGACAATGGATTTCTGAACACTTTTTATACACTTATCCTTTTGGCAGCTGACATCACACGGTCACATCAGGACACAAGGCTTCTGCACACCCTCAGCATCATCGCTCTTTCCTCTCTTAAGGGGTAAAGAAAACCCATAAATCTACTAAAAGCATCATTTCAGCATTCTTGGCAAAGACATTTCTAGAGAATACCCACGTAAAGGTATCTTGAAACGCAATCTTAATGAATAAAATTGCACTAGGAATGACAGATGCTTGAAGGCAGAACCAAAACAACAGTTCCACTGAAGTAAAAATCAACAATGTAAAAGCACACTTCAAACTGATCCCACTTAATTCTTCACGAACATTTTGCTTCTTTATGTTAAATAAACTACAGGGCAATTAAAAAGCATTTCAATTGCTTACACCTGTATTTGTGAATGCTACTGTAAAAATATGTTTTTAAATGTAAAACTTGGTAATGGACAGGACAAAAAAATAATTTGGGGATTAATTCTATGGATTTACATTTTTAAATATAACTGTATCATGGCTTCATATGCAAGTACACATGTATATTTGTATTATATACATATTACATATTTTTATATAAAGTATTCTGCCAATACTTCTGTTCATTCTCAGACTGTACTGAAAAGATTTATAAACTAAAATATTAACTACCAAAGTAATTTATTAAATGAATAGCTATTGTTCTTCAGCCAAGAGCAGCATACTGCTGAATACCCTCAAGTCATACAGCATTTATTGTGATATACATAGAATTGTACAACATTTACTGAATACTTGGAAGCTTCTCTCTCATAAAACTTAAACATACAGTACAAAAAATTAAAATTAAATATATATTAAAAATGCTGTTCAGCAACTGCTATTGCAGCATTTTTTGCAAACACAGCTGTCCCAGGGAAAAAGTTTGTAGAAATAGGAATACAGAGATACTGAAAAGAATAACTTTTATACGGGAGCCTTCACAATCAGATTACATTAGGAATATCCAAGAACACAAAGGAAGGGGACACCATTAGAACTAATCTATGCCAAAACTGAAAACACATTTAAATGGCTGAATTGGTATCACAAGAAGGTCTAGCCAAGGAGCATTTATCCATTTTCTAAGGCAGGACTGCAGCTTGTCCTAGATCAGCAGGGAGTACAGGAGTCATGTATAGCAGGACTCCAATTTGGAAATTATTTTAAAAAGGAAAAGCACTGCACATTGTGTAACTTCCAAATACACATGGGGAGAGTACACTGAATTATAACTTGGCTATTTGATTCTGACTATAACAAAGTCGCCTAGAATACTTAAAGGAGTTAATTCAAACCTTAAAGTTTGGGAAAAAAAAACCAAAAAAAAACCCCAACTCACAACATTTAGTCATCACACTGAAGGAAAAGATGACTAAACGTAACCAGTTTGGAATGACATTGTTTAACAAGCTATTAATCAAAAAATTTGGGTGAGAAGGAGACAAGGAATCTAAACATAGTGAGACAGGGAATAAGCAACCAGAAACAGAATAACAGGAAAAAAAAAAAACAAGCAAACAGAGAGTAACAAATGCTCTACCTGATAAATAAATCTAACCCTGTATACCTCCGACTTCTACTCTATTTTTCAAACAAAGAGATGCATATAAACATATAACAAGTATAAATAAACACTGCCCAAAGCTTAGTTAAAAACAGCAAAATATTGCTTTTAAGACAGTTCCCCTTTTTGACTTTTCTGTCCCTTTTTCCACTTACTGCAGATATTCACAAAAATCCAGAACTATATTGACAATCACAGCCTTTGCTACAACTTCTACAAAGGTTAACTCAAAACGTCTATGTTAAAGTACAATATCTTCTATATAGACAGAAATTATGTTTTCCTAATCAAAGTACCCTGTCTTAAAATGAAGAACTTTGACAGCCAAGCTTTCCCAGTTTCAATATATTCCCTAGAAAACTTTAGAAAAAAAATAAACTGCAGGACAGGAGAAATGCGTGTCAGGAATGTAACAGCATGCAAAAATGTATCCGTAACAAGCCTGGGGTTTATGAGATTGTAACTACATTAATTTTCAAGACATTTAGATTTTCCTTAGACTCATTTGAGTGACCCTTTATTTAACGTTCCTCATTTTCCATCCATTAAAATTTCACTTATGAATACTTCTCACAACTGTCAGCACACTCAGCTTACTTGAAAGGCTACTGTTAAAAGCTCATATAAAAGGAAACAAAGACAGATACTGTGGATTCACCTCAGAGAACAGAAAGTTTCCGGAAAAAGTCAAGGCATGAGATCTAAAGATGACAGAAAAAAGCCTTTAATTATTTACCATCCAAGCAAATCTTCTAAGAAGGCTAACTTAATAGTGTGCAAGTACCATTTATCCTTCAAAGTTATCCTCTATTTCCCACACAATTTTTGCCTCCTATCTTTACATACATTTGCTAATACTCCCTATTTATAGGCACTTTGGTAGAAAACCCATCAGGAAGGGTGATGCACATTCTGGTAAAACATCATATGCGAGGAGGACCTGCTGGAGGTGAGGGTCGTGGGATCTCAAAGTGTAGTTCCAAATTCAGGACCTCAGCTACAAGGAAGATGTGAGGCTCTCAAACTGTCAGCTTGAACTTAAACAGGAGCATATCAATCGTTTTAGAAGAGCAATGGGCACATCCCTAGCTACAGAATTAATGGGAAAAAATGCCATACACCATCCTACTCCTTTACACCATAACATTTCCCATGTCTTTCCTTCTGTGTGTAGTTTCAGCCAACACTGTTCTCACTTACTGATACTTTTCCCATCCTTGCTGGATTCTCAGCTCCCTCGTCCTGAAGTGCTGCTCCACGCTGGCCCCCGAGGTGCAGCCCTTCCCAACACAAACCACACCGCTGTTTGTATACACATTCCTGCATTTCTTCTGCGTGGCTGGTGAACACAGTACCTCCACCACTTTTTCAGCTGATTACAGCTGAGATAACTGAATGGAACTTATGAGGCACACATAATGAGAGTTAATTATGTTCACATGATGCAACTGAATTTATGGTCACACAAAACCTCAGTTACGCCGACAATTACACAGACCTAGCAAATCCTCATGCTCAAGGCAACAAGTACACTACACTGACTTCAGAAGGGATAAGACAGGACAAACATGCCCAGGTGTACTAACCTAAACCACAGCAGCATGGTTTACCTAAATCTTCCACACAAAATTAAATGCATGTATTTCTACAAAGTTTTAGGCTAGAATTTAATTACCTAAGAAACACATATGGTTATTAGATGGTTCAGAAATAAACAGCAACAACTATTTTCTTGCTTTGAGTAGTTTAGCTATATAAATTTGATCTTTTTAAGTATTGACAGAAGACCAGCTCTAGTAAGATTCAAAATTGTGAACACATAATCTATCATTAATTTCATCACATAGGTTAAAAACAGAAGGCCTCAACAAATGCCTCAAAATGGATAGCAAGTTTGAACATTACCTGCTGAAGAAATTTCATTTCTAAAAAGGCAACCTTCAAGGTCACCAGCTGAATCATCACCAAATAACCTTTACATTCATTAACCAAGTCAGATACCATCTGTTACATTTCAAGATTTCCCCCTCTCATAAAAACCATGAGTGAAACAGGCCAGTAAATGCATCTGCCCACACCTATAACAGTATATATAACCAGCACAGAGACAGCACAGACACCTGACTTCATGCCAATTATAATAAATGATGCAGAGATGAAGTAGAAAACAACCAAATACATGCCCTGAGTAATAGGAAAAATAACTCCTATTTGTTTTAATAACTTTGTTATTCGCCTATTTATTAAATACTTGTACTAGAGACTTTATAAACAAGCAAAGCTTTGATAGGTGTGGTGCTATTAATTGTTCTGGTTTTGTTCTAGTACTTTAGACACAGAAATTGCAAACCATTCATATATTTAAGGAATACACACAAAGATACTCAGTTCCAGTCAAACAGATATTTTCTCCAGCTTAACTAAAGTGTCCTCCTCCTTTCTTTGTCCTTTTCAAATTCCTGGAATGGCACACGCAGAGGATTTTACAAAAGTACGAGCCCATGTTGAGGTACTGTATTCTCCACACCAAACAATTTTGTCTGCAACAGAATGGCAGCACGTGACATATTGAAAAGCACTGCAAGTATGCACATGTGCATCCTGGCCAAATTAACATTCCCAGGATTTGGTCCTGGCTTTCAACCACCAAGTAGACATGCTCTAGTTATATCCTGTAACGATACACTGTTTGTTTGGATTGCTACTGTACTTTTTCCACACCAAGTAATTCAGCAATCACAGAAGCAAAGTGGGGACTTAATGCTTCCCAAAGTATACAACTGAGTAATCTCCTAAGCATCCTTGGAAAAGCTCATGTCCAAACATCATCTCTATACAGCAGCTCACATTCTGTACACATCCCTCCACTAACTCCTTCCCTCTCCTGTTATGAACTGCAAAAAGCAAAAATTTCTTGGGCAGCACATAAACACGACCTTCACTGTTCTAGTGGTTCAAAAACAAACAAAGTATTTATGATTTAAAGTATTTCAAACAAGTATTTTTTATTCTAGTGCATAATGAGAAAACTATTGTGAAAAATATCCAGCCTATTCAATAACCAGTCATCTTAGCTGAAGATATTATTTTCCAAAGCCATTCTGAAGGCGCCAGAAGTTATGAAGAAGTTGAAAACTGCCATTGACATCACATGTATGAACAAAAGCAATCATTGTTGTGTCTGAATAAGGCTGACTGCAAATACTTTACACTACAACAGGCCCTTTATCACAGTATCCAAGAACTTTAACAACTTAAAGTAATAATGATGTTTTACTGGAACTTGCCTGGAATCTACTCCTTGATTTGTTGGATAGCTCTCCACTAGAATATTTACTATACTAGCAGCACCTCTGTAAAACCTTCCCATCCAAAGCACGCCCTCTGACAAGACATTTAATGCTTATTTTCCACAAATCCAGTATGATTTTTACCTCACTTGCGTATGAACACAAGTTCTGTGGTTCTGTGCTGATGCAAATGCTAAGTCCTGTCATTTCCACACGCGCCATGTGTGGGAAGAGGGAGGGTATGTTTGTTTTTAAATACAGCTAGCATAGCTTGTCATACTTCCCAGACTCTGGGTGATAAGAAAAAGGTTTTTGAAAGGTGCTTTATTGGCAGTACACATGAGCTTCAAGTCATGTGTGTATCTGCAGGCAAGAACATGTGCTGCATAGCGGGTCTACCTTTGGACTTCTACCAGTTTCCCCTGCAGTTCAACACCAGTTTATAGCAGAATTTATAGAGGAAAACAACAAAGATTCCACGAGCAATCCGTGCCAAGCCCCAATTAAGACTTTCAAAACAATAATTACTTGGTGTCAATTATGCCAGCACTTCTTATATGAGCACGCTTTAAGAATCGAAGCAGGGCTAGCCAAAGACTGCAAACACTTTATTAGCCTTTATTCATTCAACAGAATCTCTCTAAAAGCATCTATAAACCCAAATCTCCAGCAGCTGTCTACATTTTTTATCGTAACCCTCAGCACAGTGAATAGACCTTTAGTTGGGAACTAGTTATTTTTGCATTTCTATACAAAAACTCACTAAAAGGGCTTAAAACTAGACATAGGTTAAAGGTTTTTAATTAAGTCTTAATAAACGCTTTTTAATGACTGAAACACTGTTCCTTAAGAGTAAACAATACGAGTTACCAACACATTCACCTTCTCATTGCAAAAATATTCAAATTCTGTAACAGCCTCAAAATGAAGTTGTTAGAAGACACAGGAGCACTACAGAACCCAGCTGGGTTTTTTTTCAAATGCAATGTTAAGGTTATCCTTTCTGTCAGCACTTATTTAGTTTGCCACCTTCTCTCTCAAAGCACATGCATTACAAGGAGGTTTTCACAAACTTCTTTTTTAAAGCCAATAAAGTAGGTTTTCTTTTAAAGGAGAAAAAAAACCCCAAAACAAATAAAACCAAACCAAGCAATGGAGTAATCCAATTTTTAGCAAGCAAGCCACAAAAACAGGCACATCATATACAAAAGCACATAAATTTCAGGGAAAATATACAGCACAATTTTAAAAATCCCCCATAGAAAACTACATCAGCAGAGTGATTCCTGGTTTTCATAATGAACCATGCCAAATCTAACTGGATAGCATTATTACAAGTAAGTTATTGAACAGATGTATAGAAATTACTGGTGCCAACATACCCCTCCACATGAAGTACTCAGAAGGCTTCAGACATCCTCTAAATAATCATGCAGAGATGCTGCAGAACCAAATGACAAAAGCACAGCTGTCTGCTTTCCTAATGCAGAGCACACCACTCACTGACTTTTAAAGGCACAATTTCAGTACAAATTTGATTTATGAACTGGAGAAAAAAATACCAAGTGACTGAAGC